>NW_016896765.1:0-1504 GCF_001698545.2 Rhinopithecus bieti | reverse complement strand
GCGAACGGCGACCTGAGTGTGTGTGTGTGTGTATGAGTGTGTGTTGCTGAGGCGGGTGGGTGCTGAGTGAGAGGCAGGGTGAGCTGAGTGTGTATGAGTGTGTGTGTGTTGGTGAGGGGGGTAGGTACTGAGTTAGGGAAAGGATGAGTTGAATGTGTGTGAGTGTGTGAAAGAGTCTGTGTTGGTGAGGGGTAGTTGCTGAGGAGAAGGATGGGTTGAGTGTTTGCGTGTGTGAGAGAGTGTGTGTGTTGGTGTGGGGGGTGGGTGCTGAGTGAGAAGGATGAACTGACTGTGAGTGTATGTGAAAGAGAGTGTGTGTTGGTGAGGGGTTGGGTGCTGAGTGAGGGGAAGGCTGAGGTGTGCGTGTGAGGATGTGTGAGTGTGTGTGTGTCTTGGTGAGGGGGGTGGGTGCTGAATGAGGGGAAGGATGAGGTGTGCATTTGAGCGTGTGTGAATGTGTGTGTTGGTGAGGGGGGTGGGTGCTAAGTGAGAAGGATGAGCTGAGTGTGTGTGTCTGTGAGAGTGTGTGTGTGTTGGTGAAGGTGGTGGGTGCTGAGGGGAAGGTTGAGGTGTGCGTGTGTGTGAGAGAGTGTGTATGTTGCTGAGGGGGGTGGGTGCTGAGTGAGGGGAAGGGTGAACTGAATGTGTGTATGAGAGTGTGTTGGTGTGGGGGGTGGGTGCTGAGTGAGGAGAAAGGTGAGGTGAGCACAGATCAGAATAAGGCCCAGAGTGCTGCTGAATACAAAATTATGAGGCAGCCTCAGTGATCTCCACTGTCATGTGTGACTGCTAACGAAGAGATCTCATGGCCAATGCCACCTTAAGGTCTCCAGACAAGAGGGATGATGTGTTTACACAGGTCGTCACACCTTTGACCCCTTCTCTTACTCTGCCCAGAGCAATATAAAGTAATCCCTGTACGTTGGGGAAAGCCTCAGCGCTCATTCTCAAAAGCCATGCCCTTCATCCTGTATGTAGCACACATTCTGACCCCACCTTGTCAGCCGGTATGACCCTCAAGTATGGGAAAATAATAGGCTGAGGAAACAGGTTATAACTTCCCAACATTGGCTCCATGTGGAGCTGAGATCATTCTCTGCCCTCACGTGGTTAAGGGAGCCTTATTAATGTCAGCAGAAGAACAGGACATGAAAATTACATCTCTATATATGCTGGGATGCTGAGGAGTGAGACAACACTCCCATAATAGCTCTGGAGGGGCCCTTATAAGCTGTTAAAACTTATTTCATGGAAGCATGGAGAAGATGAAGATTGGTGTATTTTAAGCTTCTTCAAAGTTGCTTTCTCAAGCAAAATCACAGAATAAGGCTCATTTTGTATTAAACTCTCTCCTAAATTTTAGTGTTTGACTTAACTATTGATACTTAAATCAATTATATGTATACATATGTTTATATTATGTATATATGAATGTAAATATCTTCCTTTATATATTATAAATTTTAGTGTTTGACTTAATTATTGATTTTAAATGATATATATG
>NW_016896764.1:0-1361 GCF_001698545.2 Rhinopithecus bieti | reverse complement strand
GGAAGGAAAGAATGGGCCACAAAAGCTAAAGATAAAGGTTTTCATCGGCATTTACTCTGTTACTGTATTATTTCATTAAATAAGAAAGCCAACATTTGTGCTGTGCAGGAAGTGTAAATGGAAGTGGATGTCTGTTATCCATATATTATTTGTAAGTTCTGGCTTCTACTCAACCAGTCAAACCCAACTTGCACTGTATGGCATGATATGATCACATGCCTGCAGCTTTTCAAACATGGTTCTCTTTTCTGTTTATAGCTTTATTTCTTCAGTGACTTCCAGATAGTCTTATTGATTGTCAGTCCCTTATTCACTCTCAGAGTCTCAGTTTATTATGTCTACTTTTTTTTTTTTTGGAACTTTGTATTTTAGGAAAGACCCTAGTGGTGCTTGTCTCCTTTTGTTTTACTGTGGCACATAACCTGTGATTTACACCCAGTTTGAAACAATAAAATTGCATACATTTTCATTCAACATCTCTTTCCACTTTGCTAATTTACCTTCTTGTCTTCTGAATGCTTTTCCAGTTGGACCTAGACACCCACCTCCCCTTTCTAGGAAGAACTTTCGTTTTCAACAACGTAGATGAGACTGCTTTTCCAACTGCAGTGACGGATCTAATCAGAACTTCACAAACTTTTACAAAATTACAACTCAATACATTGATTGCCATCAGTGAGGTACCGCTAAAACTATTTTGTCAAAATACATCTTGGTGTTGAATGGACAGAGATGTGGGGATGGGTTTTCCAAAACGGTACCATCACTTTGTTTCAGTTTTAGAATACATTTTGGGGAGGTAGAAGGGAATAATAGAAGCTTCAATGAGTTGCAATAAAACAAACCATCATCACTTCAATCTATAATTGAACTTTGGAAGAACTGGTACACTGAGTTTAAACTGTAGTATCTTAGTGTCAGTTCACACAATTCTTCCTTTTGATAATACGGCATATTTCTCAAGAGGAACACTCTTTAGTCAAATGGGTCCTGTATTTACAAATGGCTTTCGAGACTGGTGATTTTACACCAGTACCTACAGTAACTAGAGTAGAATTATTGCTTCCCTAGCTTTGTGTCTCTCTGTATGTCAACAGGGAAAACAAAGTCTTAAAAAATCAAAAGGTGATGACTCTAGATGGATTCCCTCTAATGCCTCAGCTGTTATGAAGGCACTCTGAGGGAAATACTTTAATGGCTCATGACCATGACCCTGCTTTCCTGGCCAATCTACCCCTGGATCTTCTGTCAGACCAGCATGACCTCTATTCACTTTAACTGGGCAGCAAGGCACCTTTTCTGTCTCCAGACTGCCTACTTAAAACAAAACAAAACAAATGCATATCTTGAATATCCTTGAA
>NW_016896763.1:0-612 GCF_001698545.2 Rhinopithecus bieti | reverse complement strand
GAGGGAGGGAAGGAGGAGGAAGGAAGAAAGGAGGGAGAGAAGGAAGGAAGGAAGGAGGGAAGGAAGGAAGGGAAAGGAGAGAGGGAGGGAAGAAAGGAGAGAGGGAAGGAGGGAGGGAGGGACGGAAGGAAGAAAGGAAGGAAGTTGGGAAGGAAAGACGGAAGTAGGAAAGGAAGGAGGGAGGGTAGGAGGGAGGGAGGAAAGAAAGGAAGAAGAAGGGAGGGAAGAAAGGAAGGAAAGAAGGAAGGAAGGAAAGAAGGAAGGAATGAGGAAAGGAAAGAGAGAAGGAAGGAGGGAGGGAAGGAAGGATGGAAGGAAGGAAGTTAGGAAGTAAGAAGGGAAGCAAGGAAAGAAGGAGATAGGGTGGGAGGGAGAGAGGGATAGCAGGAGAGAAGGAGGGAGGGAGAGGAGGAAGGAAAGATAGAGGGAGGAAAGGAAGGAAGAAAGAAAAGAGGGAGTGAATGAGGAAAGGAGGAAGGAGGGAAGGAAGGAGGGAGAGAAAGAACAATGGAAGGAAGAGAGGAAGGAAGGGAGGAAGGAAGGAAAGAAGGAAGGAAGGAGAGGGAGAGTGAGAGAGGGAGAAAGGGAGACATGATGGGAGGGAGGAGAAAG
>NW_016896762.1:0-609 GCF_001698545.2 Rhinopithecus bieti | reverse complement strand
GTATTACATTACAGTTACTGAAAATGCTTTAAAATATCATTTAGATTCACAGCTATTTCAAAATTACAGTTATTAGGCTTGCTGGTAGATTTTGTTACTTGATTGCAAAGTTTTTTTTTTTAGTATTTTGATAACTATTTCAAGATAAATGATTTCCTTTGTAATCCCACGTATTTTATTTCATGGATTTAAAATATTATTCTGAAAATGGGTTCATAAATTTGCCAGACTGCGTGAAGAGTTCCATGGCCCAAAACCTTGATTTAAGGCATTTAGGGAAAGACGAGGGGCTTCAACATAGTTTGGGAGCTCTCAAAATATCAGAATAATGACATAATGAAATATTGCACATATGTTGTTTAAAACTTAATCATTTGAAGTATGTATCTTTGTAATCATTGGAAATACACATTATATCACTGGGCTTTCCATCTTGATATATTTCTGCTTTGGCTTCTTTTTTTTAAACATTATCAACTGCTATAATTTTGAGTAATAATATTACTTGACATTATTTATTGAGTACTTTCTATGTGCCAGGCATAATATTAAGTGCATTGTGAATACTGTTTCCTATACTATGTTAACATGGAAAAGTCACTGGACTAG
>NW_016896761.1:0-882 GCF_001698545.2 Rhinopithecus bieti | reverse complement strand
AAAAAACTGAATGCTTTTAACAGCACCCAAGGCACATGTTTCATGCTTTGCTGCTTAGAAATTTTTTCTGCCATGGTGCCCTAAATTATCTCCCCAAGTTCAAAGTTTCACACATCTCTAGGACAGGAGCAAAATGCTGCCAGTCTCTTTGCTAAAACATGTTAAGAGTCATGCTTACTCCAGTTCCCAACAAGTTCTTCATCTCCACCTGAGACCACCTCATCCTGAATTTTATTGTCCATATCATTATCAGCATTTTGGTCAAAGTCATTCAACAAGTCTCTAGGAAGTTCCAAACTTTCCCACATTTTCCTTTCTTTTCTGAGCACTCCAAATTGTTCCAACCTTTTCCTGTTACCCAGTTCCAAAGTTGCTTCCACATTTTGGGGTATCTTTACAGTAGTGCCCCACTCTACCATTACAATTTACTGTATTAGTTTGTTTTCATGCTGCCGACAAAGACATACCCAAGATTAGGTCATTTATAAAGAAAAGGGATTTAATGGATAGTTCCACATGGCTAGGGAGGCCTCAGAATCATGGTGGAAGGCAAAAGGCATGTCTTACATGGTGGCAGGCAGAGGAATAAGAGCAAAGTGAAAAGGGTTTCCCTTTATAAAACCATCACATCTCGTGAGACTTAATCACTATCACAAGAACAGTATGAGGGAAACCACCCTCATGACTCAATTGTCTCCCACCGGGTCCCTCCCACAACATGTGGGAAATATGGGAGCTACAATTCAAGATGAGATTTGGGTGGGGACACAGCCAAACCATAACATCTTTTTTTATATGTTAATTTTTATAAAATAGTTTCCTGTAATATTTATTTTCATTTTTAAAAATACTTTATTTGACAAGTATCTGGTGAAGAATGCA
>NW_016896760.1:0-1242 GCF_001698545.2 Rhinopithecus bieti | reverse complement strand
AATGAGAAACAAGTCGCCCCTTGTCCATATCTGCTATGCTGAGGCAATCACTGGAAGGTGTACTGCCTCAGAGTGCAATGATTCTCTGGGCCAGAAGCCCCAACCAGATGGTCCAACAACTTGATTGAGGGTGCCCAGGGCAAGTGCCAGCTGATGTCATCACTCTCATTGAGCCCTGGGTATGTACAACCATTGAGGGCCAGGAAATTGACTTCCTCCTGGACACTGGCACTGCTGTCTCAGTGTTAATCTCCTGTCCTGGACACCTGTCCTCAAGGTCTGTTACCATCCTAGGGATCCTGGGACAGCCTGTAACCAGGTATTTCTCCCACTTCCTCAGTTGTAATTGGGAGACTTTGCTCTTTTCACATGCCTTTCTTGTTATGCCTGAAAGTCCCATACCCTTATTAGGGAGGGATATATTAGCCAAAGCTGGAGCTATTATCCACATGAATATGGGGAACAAGTTACCCATTTGTTGTCCCCTGCTTCAGGAGGGAATCAACCCTGAAGTCTGGGCATTGGAAGGAACAAACTCAAGTTCCATCCTTAAGCCTTCTCACAGGATGAAGCTTTTCTTTATATGTCACAGAGAGAGCAGTAATAGCTCGTGGGGTCCTTACTCAGACTCATGGTACAACCCCACAACCACTGGCATACCTAAGTAAGGAAATTGATATAGTAGCATAAGGCTGGCCTCACTGTTTATGGGTAGTTGTGGTGGTGGCTATCTTAGTGTCAGAGGGTATCAAAATGATACAAGGAAAGGATCTCACTGTCTGGACTACTCATGATGTAAACGGCATACTAGGTGCCAAAGGAAGTTAATGAGTATCAGACAACTGCCTGCTTAGATACCAGGCATTACTCTTTGAGGGATCAGTGCTTCAAGTGAATATGTGTGTGGCCCTCAGCTCTGGCATTTTCTCCCAGAGGATGGGGAGCCACTTGAGCATGGCTGCCAACAAATTACAGTCCAGACTTATGCCACCCAAGATGATCTCTTGGGAAGTCCCCTTGGCTAATCCTGAACTTAACCTATATGCCAATGGAGGATCGTTTGTACAGAGTGGGATGCAAAGGGCAGGCTATGTCATAGTTACTGACGTAACCATACTTGAAAGTAAACCTCTTCCTCCAGGGACCAATGCCCAGTTAGCAGAATCTGTGGCACTTACCCAAGGCTTAGAACTAGGAAAGGGAGAAAGAATAAATGTGTATACAGATAGTAAGCATGCTTAT
>NW_016896759.1:0-611 GCF_001698545.2 Rhinopithecus bieti | reverse complement strand
TCCTGCAGGGCCTCGTAGTCCAGAGACCTGAGGGCAAACAGGTGGCCGTTGTCCGCGTTGATGGAGACCAAGGAGGTGAGGGACAGGTGCGGGTCCTGGGGTGGCAGCAGCGAGTAGGTGACCTGGGCGTTGGTGCCTGAGTCTCTGTCTGTGGCGCTGATGCTGCCGATGTGCAGGGCGGGGCTGTTGTTTTCGCGGACGAACAGGGTGTAGGAGGTTTGGGTGAAGGCGGGGCGTTGTCATTGACATCGGCGACCAGCACGGTTATGTTGAGCTGTGTTTTCAGCGTAGGGGTCCCCAAATCAGTGACAGTGATAGTGATGTTGTATTCCCCTCTGCTTTCTCTGTCTAGTGGTCTCTCCGTTAGTAGGGTGTAAAAGTTTTCCGCGGATTTCAGGAGGAAGGGTAGATCCTCCTGAATGGAGCAACTTATTTTCCCATTTTCTCCTGAATCAAGATCTGAAACACTGAAAAGTGCAACCACAGTTTCAGGCGCGTTCTCAGGTATTGGGCTGGTAAATGCAGACATGGTAACTTCTGGGGCATGGTCATTCACATCCATCACTTGAATGAGAATGGTGCATTTTCCAGAAAGGGTTCCAGCATCTCTT
>NW_016896758.1:0-1592 GCF_001698545.2 Rhinopithecus bieti | reverse complement strand
TCTGTAACGATGAGGTTTCTTCACTCCTCCAGTAGAGGGCGCACTCGTGCGAGCGGCTTTTGTAGACAGTTGCTCCCTGGGTGCTATACCACCGGTAGATTTGCTGGCAGTACGCTTTGTAAGAGCCACGGTGTAGAGACCTCCTTACTTACCCTCCTTGTCCTTCGGCTGCAGCTCAGCGAGCAAGAGGCGGCGCTGGTGTTGAAGAGCGACAGCGGTGCGGCTGCGAACACCACTTCCTATCTGTATTTATTTATTTTATTTGAGACGGAGTTTCGCTCTTATTGCCCAGGCTGGAGTGCAATGGCACGATCTCGGCTCACGGCAACCTCCGCCTCCCTGGTTGAAGTGATTCTCCTGCCTCAGCCGCCCGAGTAGCTGGGATTACAGGCACGTGCCACCACGCCCGGCTGATTGTGTATTTTAGTGGAGACGGGGTTTCTCCATGTTAATCAGGCTGGTCCTGACCTCAGGTGATCTGCCTGCCTCGGCCTCCCAAAGTGCTGGGATTATAGACGTGAGCCACCGTGCCCGGCCCACTTCCTATCTTTCTATTCAAAACAACTACATTAAAAAAGAATTCAACACAACTACATAAACAAACAAACAATAAAAAAGATGTCAGAACAACTAGCAAGAGGTCCATATAGAAGTTTGGGGCATGGTTTTCTCTGATGTTTCAGTGATGTTGGATTGGGTTTTACGTATGTCAAAACATTTCCTTGCCATCTCTTTTGTAGTGGGATTTTGATACAGGATCATAAGAATTAGAAAGAGAAAACATATTACACTGGAAAGAGCATGATTTGGGTTTAAATTCCTGGTTCTGTTATTTTTTGGCCAGTGCTTAACCTCGCTGCTTCTCAGTTTTCTCAATTGTAAATTGGGGATATTGTTTGCACTTCTATTAAATGAGGTAATGTATCTAAAGTATCTAGCAAGTAGATAATCCTCAAGTGCTAAATTTTATCATTAATAGCGTGTGATTTTAAAGTATACATAAAATATAGCTGACTGAGGCCGAGTGTGGTGGCTCAGGCCTATAATCCCAACACTTTGGGAGGCTGAGGCAGGTGGATCACTTGAGGCCAGGAGTTTGAGACCAACCTGGGCAACATGGTGAAACCCTATCTCCACTAAAATACAAAAAATTAGCTGGGCATGATGGCACGTGCCTGTAATCCCAGCTACTCGGGAGGCTGAGGCAGGAGAATTGCTTGAACCTGGGAGGCGGAGGTTGTAATGAGCCGAGATTGAGCCACCTCCCTCCAGCTTGGGTGACAGAGTGAGACTCTGTCTCAAAATAAATAAATAAATGAATAAATAAATAAATAAAATATATCTAACTGAAGGAAGCATCTTCTCAGCACCAGAGTGGAATTCCATCCCTCTACCCAACAGGGCTTCAGGAGACTCGCCTGGCTGAGTCTCCTATTATTATCTATTTTCATTTTCTAAAATGGATATTAATAGCACCATTTTAGAGGGTTGTTGTGAGAATGAAATAGGTTTATGCATGTAATATGCATACTTTGTTCTGGACACTACAGTCAACTTTCTTATTTTCAGAAAGATACAATTTATTTCAAAGA
>NW_016896757.1:0-1378 GCF_001698545.2 Rhinopithecus bieti | reverse complement strand
AAATTTTATTTGCTGAGCAAGAAATATCATGAAATATCATTGGAGAGGTAAAGAATACAGAAAGATTAGAACACAATTTTAATTACCTTACCAAATGGTTTTGCAGCTAATAAATCTACATACACCATTATGGTTGGAAATTTCATATTTTAACCTCTGTATTACAAGATTATTCTTAAGTCTCATGTCGTAAACAAGATACATTTCTAAGTTCTCAACCTTTATTTCTACAATGGAGCAAATCTTCCATCTGCTTGAAACCCACATGTTTCAAAACTCCATGTAAAATCTCGCTAAGTTGTCAGAAATTGATAGTGATCCTTACCTTTTGTTATTGAAACAAAAAAATGGGCCAATGACTTGCAGTTTATCGCCAGGTTTAAAAGGTGATTTTATATCCCTCAGATAGGGTCCCATTATTTAAAATAAAATCCTCAATATCTAAGAAAATGTAGAGACAGCCAAGTTTGGCTTTGTAAAAGCTATGATCTACAAATGAATGGCAAATATTACATGGTCTGGAAATTCAGAACACTTTCACAGATGCCAGCAAAAGTTAGTGTTAGCTTTCTCTGGGAATAGTAGAATCTGTGTAAGACAATAATTTAAGATTATGGACTTTGGTGCTTAAATTGTTTGTTAAGAACATTTTACTGGCAAAAGCTGAGAATAGGAAGAAAGATAAGCTTTGATAGGGGAGCAAAATCCTGAGTTAAGACCTTGTTGGCAACAGCATCACTATAAAACTGCTATTTGGCTTTTATTGTTATTTAATGCTCAATTATTTAAAATACTTAAGTGAGAGTTAAAATGCTGCCACAATATACCAGTGAGACATTAATTGTGTGTTTTAAAATGGCTAAAATAGCAAGTTATGGTTTAAGCATATGACTATATTTCTGGAGTTTCTCTATAATCATTGTAAGGCTCACTTTCTCAATTGACTTTCAGCTGCGGATGACAAATATTTTACCAGAATTAAACCTTACTATAGCATTGGCTGGCAAGTAATAACATCTAAATTTTGTCCTAATAATAGTGACTATTTCTTTGTGTTTTGCAAACATATGTTCATTAATTCATTGAAGGCTTAAATATTTGGCACAATGGCAGGTGTAGAGAGAACTATGGAAACCAAAGGATAAAGACATACCTTAATCTTGAACATGAGTAGAACTTAAGTTTTACGCCATTCACTTCTAAAATGTTTTCTAAAAAATGTGAGTAATTAAATATGGTAGACCTGTAGTAGCAAGACCTAGGTTCTAGTTTCATACTATATAACCAATTAAGTGGCTATAGGACAACTTCTTTAATTTTCCAGGCTCAGTTTTCAAACACAGGAAATGGAATAGCTGCTCTTAATAGTTTCTTGTTT
>NW_016896756.1:0-880 GCF_001698545.2 Rhinopithecus bieti | reverse complement strand
AATTCATCATGTTTTATTTGTAAAAAAATTGCCACCTTTAAAATATGTAGCTATTCAACTGAATCTATTCCTTTATAATTTTATAGCCAAACATTCCAGCATAATTTGAATTTATTTTAGAAACTTTTACTTCACTGAGGAAATTACTGATAAAGAACATGAATGGGTGGCTGATACTGACTAAGCACTTTGGGTAAAGTTGACTTCGAGTTAAATATTTTATATACATATTTCATTAAAACATACACAATCATCATAATATATAAATATTATGATTTAACAGAAAAGAAAATTGAGGAGGAAAGATACTACATTCTTGTCACATAGCAAGTGGTCAAACCAGGATTTAAGCACATATCCATCTCATCTCAAAACTGAAGTACTTCCTGAAATAGACAGCATAATATTTCTGCTCTTCCCCTACTCTCATAGTTTTATTATACAAAATGTACCTATGTTTTGAGAAAATCACACTAGCATCTGTATTATGGTTAGATCTCAAGTTTAATGTATAACATCTGAAAGTATATAATTATTATAAGATCCTTCTTTATTAAGTGGTCTGTTTATAACAATATATTTTGGTATCCAAAAGTACAAGTCAACACTCGAAGCAAAGTGCACAAAAGATGATGTTTACATTTCTGATTTGCACTGTTAGCAGTTATCATTGTTAGAGTTCAAGCTTGTTGGTCAAAAGGAAGACAAATGAGGCTAGTGCTAAAATTTTAGGGGTGTTCTTTCCTATACAAAACAAAGTACAGTGGGTGTTGGGAAGCATGGTGGAGGGTTGGGAGAGATCCTGTTTCCCAAAATGGTGAAATTGTGTATTGTGGAACAATTCTGCTACCAAAAAAAAGTATAAAACTGGGGGTAGGGG
>NW_016896755.1:0-885 GCF_001698545.2 Rhinopithecus bieti | reverse complement strand
AGGAGGAGGGCAAGAGGGTCTGAGTTTTCTTGTCTCACCTTCATGTACAAGGCTCAAAATCCAGCTCCATCCTCTAACTCACTCCTGTCCACTCTTCCCCACCATCACCCTTCCCAGCTCCACTCACCTTCTTTCTGTCCCTCAAACACACCAGGCTCATGCCTGAACCAAGTCTTTTCACTTTCTGTATGAAGTGAATGCTCCATCCAGAACGCTGTCTTCACCTATTCAAAAAAAAAAAAAAAAAGGTTTGTATACCTGTCCTCCTATCATTGAAGTTTCAGCTTAAATGTCACCTCTTTGGAGAGAGAGAGAGAGAGAGGCCTTCCCTATTGTCCCAGCTAATGGTAGGGTGAACCTGTCACTCTCGTTGCCCTATTATGATTCTCTCTGCAGCCACTTATCACTCTTGTATCTTCCTGTCTGCTTTGTTTATTGCCTGTCTCCTGCTCAAGGTCAGCTTCTAGAGAGTAGAGACCTCACCTACCTTGTACACTAGTGATTCCTCAGTGCCTAGAGCTGAACATGCAATAGAGTAGGTATTCAAATATCAGATGGATAATGGATGTATGGAAGACTGGTGAATGGATGGGAAGATAAAAGCTTGTTTGGATAGAAAGATGGAGGGAAAGATGGAGGTATGGAAAGAAATATGGAACCATGGGTAGATGGTTGGATGGAAGGATGGATAGATGGAAAACTGGTGGATGGAAGGAAAATTGATTAATGGATTAAAGGGTTAATGGATGGCAAAACAGGTTGTCGGAAGGATGAGTAAAATAAGAAGATGGATGGATGGATGGACGGACGGATGAGTAAAGAATAGGCAGATGGAAGGATATTTGAATGGATTAAAGGATGGGTGGTGGAGGATAGAAAGTTGGA
>NW_016896754.1:0-608 GCF_001698545.2 Rhinopithecus bieti | reverse complement strand
TGATACCCTTTCTTCCAGTTGATCAAATTGGTTACTGAAGCTTGTGCATTTGTCATGCATTTCTCGTGCCATGGTTTTCAGCTCTATCAGTCACTTAAGGACTTCTCTACATTGGTTATTCTAGTTAGCCATTTGTCTAATCTTTTTTCAAGGTTTTAGCTTCTTTGCGATGGCTTCAAACGTCCTCCTTTAGTTCGGAGAAGTTGGATCATCTGAAGTCTTCTTCTCTCAACTCATCAAAGTCAGTCTCCGTCCAGCTTTGTTCCATTGCTGGCAAGGAGCTGTGTTCTTTGGGAGGGGAGAGGCCTGTGATTTTAGCATTTTCAGCTTTTCTGTTCTGTTTTTTCCCCATCTTTGTGGTTTTATCTACCTTCAGTCTGTGATGATGGTAACGTACAGATGAGGTTTTGGTGTGGATGTCCTTTCTGTTTGTTAGTTTTCCTTCTAACAGTCAGGACCCTCAGCTGCAGGTCTGTTGGAGTTTGCTGGAGGTCCACTCCAGATACTGTTTTCCTGGGTATCAGCAGCGGAGGCTGCAGAAGAGTGAATATTGCTGAATAGCAAATGTTGCTGCTTGATTGTTCCTTTGGAAGCTTCGTCTCAGAGGG
>NW_016896753.1:0-2177 GCF_001698545.2 Rhinopithecus bieti | reverse complement strand
AATATAGTAAAAGACTGTCAGAAAACCTTACATAATCCTACCTTTTACTAAGGAGTTCCTTAGAAATATAATTATGGCCGCTAATATGTATGGAGTATATTTTATGTGCCAAGCACTATATTAAGTGCTTTATAGGCATTATTTCTTTAAAACACACCCACAAACTCTCTGAGGTAAATTCAGTTAGCATTTCTATTCGATTTATGAGGAAATGGAAGCTTAGACTGGATATATATATATATATATTTTAATTTCCAACTTTTAAGTTCAGGAGTACATGTGCAGGATGTGCAGGTTTGTTACACAGGAAAACGTGTGCCGTGATGTTTTGCTGCACAGATCATCCCATCACCTAGTCATTGAGCCCAGCATCCAATAGCTGTTCTTCCTGATGTTCTCCTTCCTCCCAATCCCCAACCTCCCACAAGCCCCAGTGTGTGTTGTTTTCCGCCATATGTCTGTGTGCTCTAAGATGGAGCTGGAAGCCATTATCCTTAGAATGGATAAATCTTTACAATGGATTTGTCTAAGCTTCACGATAAGTGCTGGGAAGATTCAAATCCAGTTTTATGCCAAACCCTTAACCAGTATTCTGTTACCTGTGATAGAAAGAATAATGCCCCTCCAATTATGTCCTTGTCCTAATTCTCAGAACCTGTGAATTTGTTACCCCACATTTCAATAGGAACTTTGCAGATGTGATTAAGGATCTTAAGGTGTAACGATTATCCTGGATTATACAAGTGAATCTAATATAATCACAAGAGTCCTAGTAAGTGAAACCAGAAGGCAAGAAAGTCAGGGATGAAGATGTCAAGACTGAAAGCAGGGTTGAGAGTAATTTGGTATAAGAAAGAGTCACCTGGCTGTTGCTGGCTTTGAAGATGGAAGAGGACCACAAGCTAAGAAATGTAGACAGCCTCTGAAAGGTAGAGAAGGTGAGGAGGCAGATTCTTCTTTATAGTCTTCAAGGAAGTACAGACTTTCAGATGCCTTGATTTCAGTCCAGTGATATCCATTTTAGAATTCTGATTTCCACAATTTTAAGGTAATAAATTTGTGTTTTCAAAGTCTTCAAGTTTTCCATATTTGGTTGTAGCTGCAATGGGAAACTAAACAGAAACTTTTACCGTGGGACAGAAGACCATTCCATTCTTCTTTTCCAACAGACGAGACCTGGCATTCACCTATCTGCATGTGTCTTTAAAAAAAAAAAGACAAATCGAAAGGACCCAACAAAATAAATTTGTTGTTGGTTCTCTTAGGGAGCTTGGTTCTTCTCTCTCACACTGCAAATATGATGGCAAATCCTGTCCTCTCTGATTCTCAAATTTTGAATCAACTTCTCACTACTTCTTAATCCATCTGATACCATCATAACTTTTCCACTGGATCGTTACAGTAACTTCCCACATATTCACCTTGAATCCTACCGCCTACCTTCCCCTTTAGCTTCACTTCAATTCAATAGCCAAAGTTATCTTGTTGAAACTAAAATCATCACCTGTCTTTCCATTTATACAAGACATTTTATGTCTTATATGACTGGCAGTTTATGTGCAGCCTATTTTTTTTGTAGATTTATTTCTTAAATAATCATTTTACTAAAATTAGGTTTGAAAGATAACTTTTAGATATTTATGGTCTATGAACATCTTTTGATTGATTTCCTCATTGATAATAATATGTACCAAGTTCGTTGTTACCTACTTTCATAACATTCCTTTCTTTTTTTACTCAAAATATATAAAACTATGATGCAGACATCTTTATTTTTTAAATAATAATGAATGGGATTTATCTTTATTTAATTTTTTTTATTAAAGTAGTAAAATGTCCAGGCTTTAGTATAATTTACAAAACTTCCAGTGTCTAACTACTTCCTTGTCCTGTTACTAATGCTTCTTTGCCTGTTCTAAAAAATACAACTACATTAAATCTTAAGCTGTTCCTTCTGTTTTTTAATTGATATATCTTAATGATAGAATCATATTACAATTTTTTTAGTTTTATATGTACCTATTATTTCTAGAATTCCCACTATTTAAAGGTGAGAATTTTCTCTTTTAAGTGCCTCATTCAGGTAGGCACGCCCTAGTACAGGTGTGAACACACAGACACGGAAACACATAAATTTCTCCTGCTTTCATCTCTCAGTAATGGTGAAATACTCTGTA
>NW_016896752.1:0-610 GCF_001698545.2 Rhinopithecus bieti | reverse complement strand
CCTGCAAAGGACATGAACTCATCCTTTTTTATGGCTGTATAGTATTCCACCATGCATATGTGCCACATTTTCTTTATCCAGTTTATCACTGATGGGCATTTGGGTTGGTTCCAAGTCTTTGCTGTTGTGAACAGGGCTGCAACAAACATATGTGTGCATGTGTCTTTATAGTAGCATGATTTATAATCCTTTGGGTGTATACCCAGTAATGGGATCACTGGGTCAAATGGTATTTCTGGTTCTAGATCCTTGAGGAATCGTCACACTGTCTTCCACAACGGTTAAACTAATTTACATTCCTACCAACAGTGTAAGAGCATTCCTATTTCTCCACATCCTCTCCAGCATCTGTTGTTTCCTGACTTTTAATGATCATCATTCTAACTGGTGTGAGATGGTATCTCATTGTGGTTTTGATTTGCATTTCTCTAACGGTCAATGACGATGAGCCTTTTTTCATATGTTTGCTGGCCACATAAATGTCTTCTTTTGAGAAGTGTCTGTTTCTATCCTTCACCCACTTTTGATGGTTTTTTTTCTTGTAAATTTGTTGAAGTTTTTTGCAAATTCTGGATATTAGCCCTTTGTCAGATGGATAGATTGCAAATAT
>NW_016896751.1:0-1392 GCF_001698545.2 Rhinopithecus bieti | reverse complement strand
AATGTGATCCAAAATATCCCTTCTCCGATTCCCCATAAGCAATGCTACCAAATTGATCCATGAAAAGAAAAGTATAACTCTGTGAGATGAATTAACACATCACAAAGTGGTTTCTCCGAAAGCTTCTTTCTAGTTTTTTTCTGAGGGTATTTTCTTTTCACCACAGGCCTCAAAGTGCTTGTGGATATCCCTTTGCAGATTCCACAAAATAGTGTTAGTAAGCAGCTTCATGAAAACGAAGGTGTAAATCTGTGAGGTGAGTTCACACATCACAAATAAATTTTCTCAGAAGGCTTCTTTCTAATTTCTCTCTGAGGATATTTCCTTTGAAACCATAGGCTTCAATGTAATTCAAAATATCCGTTTCAGATTCCCCAAAACAGTGATACCAAATGTTCCATGAGAAAGGTTGTGTAACTCTGTGAGATGAATTCACACATCACACAGAAGTTTCTCTGAAAGCTTCTTTCTAGTTTTATCTAAGGACATTTCCTTTTCACCATAGGCCTCAACGCACTCCCAAGTATCCCTTCACAGATTCCATGAAAACAGTGTTAGAAAACTGCTCCATGAAAGGAAAGGTGTAACTCTTTGAGGTGAATTAACACATCACAAGGAACTTTCTCAGAAAATTCTTTGTCGTTTTATCTGAGGATATTTCTTTTGTCACTTTAAATTTCAATGCATTCTGAAATATTCAATGCATTCTGAAATAATCTGGAATATTCCAGATTCCAAGAAAACAACGTAAGCAAGCTGATCAATGAAAAGAACACTGTTACTCTGTGAGATGAATTCACCAATCACAAAGCAGTTTCTCAGAAAGCTTCTTTTGGTTTTATCTGAGGATATTTCCTTTTTCACCATATGTTTCAATGCCCTACCAAATATCCTGTTGCAGATTCCACGAAAAGAGTGTTAACAAACTGCTCCATGAATATTCATCTCTGTGAGATGAATGCACCCATAACAAAGAAGTTTCTCAGAAACCTTCCTTCTGATTTTATCTGAGGATATTTCCTGTTTAACCATAGTTCTCAGCTTGCTCCCAAATATCACTTTGTAGATTCCACTAAAACAGACTTCACAAACTGCTACATGAAAAGAAAGGTGTTCACCTGTGAGATGAATATGCACATCACAAATAAGTTTCTCAGAAAGCGTCTTTCTAGTTTTATCTGATTATATTTCCTTTTCAGCATAGGCATCAATGCGATCCAAAATATCACTTCTCAGACTCTCAAAAAAAAAAAAAGATACCAACCTGCTCCATGAAAAGAATGGTGTAACTCTGTGAGATGAATTACAAATCACAAAGCAGTTTCTCAGAAAGCTTCATTCTAGTTTTGTCTGAGGATATTTCCTTTTACCCCATAGACCTCAATGCATCAC
>NW_016896750.1:0-1399 GCF_001698545.2 Rhinopithecus bieti | reverse complement strand
ACTTGAGAAGATGAATAATTGGCTAGGAAATTGTTTTCTTTTAAAGGAAAATGAGAACATGACTTTACCAACATCACTTGGTATATAAAGTACTATTAGTCACATGCTGTAGTTAGCATGTTTGACTTGTTTGTGACCAGGAGTTCAGGTGAATACATTTGAGATTTATTTTGTAATTTTCCACATGCCAATATAAAACAGCTTTTTTTGCCCCTCCATTGCCATCAAGTCGGAATAAATTGACTTTTGATGCAAAGTTGTGGCCAGAGGTTGAAATTTACATGTGATTGATGGTCAAAGTGCTTACTAGTCGCACCCCATCTTTTTTTATATTACCTCCTGGGCTGGGATCTGTTTTGTGTAAAATATCGAGATACTCACTGGTCTCTCTGCCCCTCACATGCCCTTGAAAGTGAAGAAAATAGTTGACTAAATTGGCTTAAATTGGCTGTTAAAGAAAAAAAAAGACAACTCTTAATGAATGAATGGATTTTCTAAGATGCATTTCTAATTCTTGGGTCTTTGAGTATGCAATCTTAATATATTATTCCTGAGCCAATTAGTAAATTAATTGGTCCAACCAGCTCTCAGCACCCAGTTCAAGTTTTCTTACAGGGATTTTAGAATAGATACAAAATCCCTGGAGTAGAGATGCCCTCTTTCCTTACTGAGGCAATTCCCCTATGTTGAGCTTCTATTTCCATAAAGAGAAGGACTCCAGAAGAACAGCAGCAGGGCTGCCAGCAGCTGTAAAAGGCTTTACTGTTGCAATAAAACCAAAATAGGCTAGACTTGCCTTTGTTCTTTTCATTTTGATGTGTTGCTAATTAAACTAGTAAAATGCTTAGAACTCGTTTTTTTTTCTTTGAAACACATTTACTTGTGTGTATATAGAGCATGGGTACATCATTGGGTGTTTGTTTGTTTTTTGTTGTTGTTTTTTGGTTTGGATTTCTCCAAAAGCTGGCCCTGAGACAATGATTTGAGCGCACATAGTTTATTTGGTAGTGATGCCAGGAAGCATAGAGAAGGAGTTAGGAATAGAGGAAAGACAATAAAAGTTGCAAATTACTGTTGTAGGCAGCTGGAGTTTAGTTCTACTGAGGTCCTCCCGAGGGAGCATATAGAAAACAATTCAGAATTGTCCCACTAAGAGGGGAAGAAGCTGAGGTATTTATTTATCCCATTGCCCCTTGCTTCTGAGTGGTTCATGGGATTGCTAACTTCCAGGTATTTCCTGACTGCCCAGCATAGGCAGGACTTATTTCTGCAGCCAGAGATAGACTCCAGGCAGAGATAATGCATGCAATGTATTTCCGTCCACCCAAGCCACAAAGGGTCAGTGGAGGAAACACGGAGAAAATCTCCAAGAGCATCTGCTATGGGCACTAAAGGGAAA
>NW_016896749.1:0-2174 GCF_001698545.2 Rhinopithecus bieti | reverse complement strand
GCTCCAAGTCTCGCTCTGTTGCCCATGCTGGAGTGCAGTGGCGTGATCTCGGCTCACAGCAAGCTCCGCCTCCCGGGTTCACGTCATTCTCCTGACTCAGCCTCCCGAGTAGCTGGGACTACAGGCACCCGCCACCATGCCTGGCTAAGTTTTGTGTGTGTTTTTTTTTTTTTTTTTTTTTTAGTAGAGATGGGGTTTCACCGTGTTCGCCAGGATGGTCTCGATCTCCTGACCTCGTGATCCACCCGCCTAGGCCTCCCAAAGTGCTGGGATTACAGGCGTGAGCCACCGTGCCTGGCCACTTCAGGACATTTTCACTTGATGTCCCTTCTGTCGCCAAAAAAATCCACATGACTGTCACCCTTACATGTTTTATGCCTCAGAGTAAACACTGCCTCAGCAAAACGTCTTCCAGAATCTCCCAGAAAACGAAAGCAAAAAACCACCCAACCATAACATTCTCTATCCCTTTAACTTAGATTTATTTCTGCTAAGACATTCATCACTTCAAAGTATTGTACATTTTATTCATTAATATCTTCATTTTCATAGTAGAAAGTGAATTTCAAAAGGATAACTTTTTTTTTAATTTTAATGTTTTCATTTTAATTTTGTGGGTAGATAGTAGGTGTATACATTTATGGAGTACATAAGATGTTTTAATGTAGGCATGCAATGTGAAATAGGCACATCATAGAGATGGGGTATCCATCCCCTCAGCATTTATCTATAGGGATAAGGATTAATAAAATGATTCATGGCTATATTTCTAGTTCACTCATAATGGGCACTATATATATATGTATATATACACACATATGTATATTTCACAGATATATATATATATGTGAATGAACAAAATACATAAAATTGATTAAGCACCAACAAAACTCCTAGAAAATTAGAAAAAAGGTGTTATAATGATTTTCATAGATTTAACACATTTTATAACAAAAGTTGACACAAATTACATAAATATAAATAAAATAAGCAAATACAATAAATGAGCATATACAAATAGAGAAAATACGAATAAGAAAAGAAAATGGAAGATATCATAAAACCTAGTACGGTTTCTTGGCTCCCATTTTGGCTTTGATTTTACATGAGCCAAAGCAGAATGAAATACTATAAATGACATTATTTTACAGAACCAGGGAGATTAAAATAAATACCCACCCCAGTTCTCACTGAATGTTAAAATAGCAACAAAATACAATTAAACAGCAACAAGAAAAGTTATCCCCAAAATGAACAATGGTTCTCTGTTGTAGGAAAAAACAGACATTCTCCACCTCTCATTCCATCCCAACCCCTAATGGAACCCTGTCAGACATGGTGGACACCATGCCCTACTCATTCTTGTGATTTGAATATTACCAAATATCATTATGTCTCTCAATACAAATAAATAGCAAAGACCAAAATGCAATTCAATAGAAGCAGTTTTATGAACTAAAATGATGAGATTCAAGTACAGAGCTGTTTGATCAGGCTGGGTGGAAAGATGAGTAAGTCAAACATTTTAAATGAGTAGATATTATATAGCAGATATCTCATTGTGTTGCATATTTAAAGATGCTTTGTGTTCATAACAGTATACAATTAACACCTACTTATAATACTAATGTAAATGGAAGGAACCACTTTCAAAAAAAATATAGAGAAAATCAATTTTCTATTTTATGGCAATTTAATTTTACAAATAAGTTTATGAATTTAAACTATAGCATGTAATATGGCATATAATACTCTGAAATATCCTATAGGTGAATATTTTTTCAATTTTAATGTGATAGTAGTCATTTCAATAGCAAAGAAAACATTTAGTACATATTTATTCTGTTTTGATTTTTTAAACTTTTATAGAACATAGAAATAACTACTGATATTATACTTTCAATATTCCAAAAAAAGACTTCTTATACATTTTTTTCTTTGAATAGCCTCAAGTGGAAAATAATAGATAGTCCCAGAAAATATGTAACTTACTATTTGACTGTAACATTTATAAATTTACTTAAATTCCACAGCTACAACATGTTTTTCAAAAGTCTCTTCTAAGATTATGCTTATCTTCATTTCACATACACCCTAATATTAGGAAAAAAGTGAATGGACTGTCCCTTCTCTGACAAGATATAGAGAAAAATTATTAAGATATACACTGATTC
>NW_016896748.1:0-883 GCF_001698545.2 Rhinopithecus bieti | reverse complement strand
GAAGAGAAGAGAAGAGAAGAGAAGAGAAGAGAAGAAGGGAGGGAGGGAGGGAGAGAGAGAGAAAGAAAGAGAGAGAGAAAGAGAGAGAATCTGGTGCCAGTTCCTGACACAGAGCTCCTTAAACTCTTGTAATCTGCATACTAGAGATTCCAGGAACATCTTTTTTTCTAACATTCAGCCTTTGACCTTGATTCCTGACACAGAGCTTCTAAATTCCTTGGAATTTTCTGAGTGATAGGATCATCTTTTGTTCTAATTAGGTGCCTCTTGGTGGGCTCCTGAATAGCTCCTGGATGTGGGCTGGTCACCAGAAATATCAAGCCATGATCAGAATCTGTGCAACTTTCAGCTCTACCGCAACCTCATCTTCAGAAAGGGGAGAGGAGCTACAATTAAAATAATAATCCATCTTGCCTACATGATGAAACCTTCATGAAAATCTCTAAAGCACAGAGTTACAAGATCCTCTGGGTTGGGGAACACATCCATGTGCTGGGAGGCTGGCACATTCCAGCTCCACAGGGACAGAAACTTCTGCACTGGGTGTCATGACAGACCCCTATCAACTCCAGTAGGAATGCCACCAGATTCAAGAGGCTGAATAAGAGACCCAGAGCAGGCTGGGTACGGTGGTTCATGCCTATAATCCCGGTACTTTGGGAGGCCAAGGTGGGTGGATCACCTGAGGTCAGGAGTTCGAGATCAGCCTGGTCAACACGGTGAAACTCCATCTCTACCAAAACACAAAATTAGTCCAGCACCTGTAATCCCAACTACTTGGGAGGCTGAGGCATAAGAATTGCTTGAACCCAGGAAGCAAAGGTTTCAGTGAGCTGAGATTGCACCACTGCACTCTAGCCTGTGGGATAGAGCAAGACTGTTT
>NW_016896747.1:0-1396 GCF_001698545.2 Rhinopithecus bieti | reverse complement strand
CAAGTCCCCATCCAGTTCAGGAGCCCAGCTGGCTTCACCCAGTGGATCCTGCACTAGGGCTGCAGGCAGAGCTGCTGCCAGTCCCCAGCAGCACCTGCACTCCTCAGCCCCTGGGCTGTGGATGGGACCAGGGCCACGGAGCAAGGGGTGGAGCCCCTCGGGGAGGCTCAGGCCGTGCGGGAGCCCACCACATGCATGGAGTCAGTCATGGCGGGCTGCAGGTCCCAATTCCTGTAAAGCCTGGCCAGAAGTTGAATGTGGCGCCGGCGGGCCGGCACTGCTGGGGACCCGGCGCAACCTTGGCAGCTGCTGGCCCGGGTGCTAAGCCCCTCACTGCCCTGGGCCTGCGGTGCCGGCCAGCCGCTCCATGTGCCCGGTCCGCAGAGTCCGCGCCGGTGCCCGCGGGAACTCACACTGGCCCGCGAGCGCCGCGCACAGCCCCGGTTCCTGCCCGTGCAGGCCCGGTTCCCGCTCTTGCTCCACATCTCCCAGCAAGCAGAGGGAGGGGCTCTGGCCTCAGCCAGCCCAGAGAGGGGCTCCCTGGTGCCGTGGTGCCATGGCGGGCTGAAGGGCTCCTCAAGTGCGGCCAGAGTGGACGCGGAGGCCGGAGGCTGAGGAGGCGCTGAAAGAGTGAGGTCTGCTAGCACATTGTCACCTCTCACTAGGATTACAGGTGTGAGACACTGCGCCCCGGCCCTTATGGTTCTTTTGCATGGGAACCTATGATCACCCCAGTTTCTAGTCGGCCGTTTTGGCCCCGCCCCTAATTTTCTTAATGCTTGAAAGGGCTATTCAAATGTTCTATTTCATATTGGATAAGTTGTGGTAATTTGTATTTTTTGAGAAATTGGTCAATTTCATCTAAGTTGTCAAGTTTTGTCAAATAGTACTTCCTTATTATTCATTTGGTATCTGCCTGGTTTTAGTGATATCCCATTTTATTCCTGATATTGGTAATTTGTATCTTCTGTCTTTGTTCTTTGTCAGTCTTGCTAGAAATTTAATTTTATTGATCTTTTCAAATAAGCAGTTCTTAGTTTTATTTTCTGTGTGACTTTTCTGCTATGTCTCATTGATTTCTGCTCTTTATTATTTCTGTCTTCTGCTTGCTTTGGGCTTATTTTCTCTTCTTTTCTAGATCTTGAGTTGGGAACTTAGATTGTTTTGAGACTTTTTTCTTTTATAACGTATGCATATAGTGCTATAAATTCTCTTTCTGACTGCTTTAATTCTGTTCCACACGTTATGATATGGTATTTTTTCTTTTAAATTTAGTTCATTTTTTTTTTTGTATCCCTTGAGACTTCTTTGGCCTCTAGATTTTGAGAAGTGTGTTGTTTAATTTCCAAGTGTTTGGAAATTTTCCAACTGTATTTCTGTTACTGATTTCTTGTTT
>NW_016896746.1:0-727 GCF_001698545.2 Rhinopithecus bieti | reverse complement strand
ATAAAAATCTACCAACAAAGTATCTGCTGTCTTCAAGAGATTTAACTAACACATAAAGACTCACATAAACTTAACGTAAAGGGGTGGAAAATGATATTCCATGTAAATGAAAACCAAAAGCAAGCAGGAGTAGCTATTGTTATATCACATAGACACACACAAAAAATCAAACTTAAAGCAACAACAGTAAAAGAAGACAAAGAAGGACATATAATTATAAAAGCATTAATCCAACAAGAAAATATTACAATGCTAAATATGTATGCACCTAACACTCTGAGCTCCCAAATTTATAAAACAATTACTACTCGACATAATAAAATAGATATATGGCAACACAATAATAGTGGGGACTTCAATACTCCACAGATAGTACTAGACAGATCATCAAGACAGAAAGTCAAGAAGAAACAATGAGCTTAAACTATACCCTAGAACAAATGGACTTAAATTGTATTTACAGAACATTCTATGCAACAACTGCAGAATTTACATTCTTTTCATTAGCACATGAACCGTTCTCCAAAACAGACTATATAATTGCTGCAGGATAATTAAGGAATCAGAGAGACTGAGGGGTTGAAGAGGAATTAGGTAATTATTTAGGTGCACTGACCCAGTCGCATTAACATCCAAAGGACTGAGCCCTGAACAAAGAGTCAAGCTACCTTTTAAGCATTTCATGTGGTGGGGGGAGATCTGTGCAGGGGAAGTATATTACAGAAGC
>NW_016896745.1:0-1394 GCF_001698545.2 Rhinopithecus bieti | reverse complement strand
TTTCATATGTCTGTTGGCTGCATAAATGTCTTCTTTTCAGAAGTGTTTGTTTATATCCTTCACCCACTTTTGATGGGGTTATTCAATTTTTTCTTGTACATTTGTTTAAGTTCTTTGTAGATTCTGGATATTAGCCCTTTGTCAGATAGGTAGATTGCAAAATTTTCTCCCATTCTGTAGGTTGCCTGTTCACTCTGATGGTAGTTTCTTTTGCTGTGCAGAAGCTCTTTAGTTTAATTAGATCCCATTAGTCAATTTTGGCTTTTGTTGCCATTGCCTTTGGTGTTTTAGTCATGAAGTCATTGTCCCTGGGCACATTTATTAACTGGATGCAAACTCACATTTTGTGATGCCATGCCCTGTGAGGACTCCATCACATCATCACTGTCTTCCCCAAATGGGTGTGGCCATATAATTGGACATGAGAGAGACACATTATTAAGGAATGATAGCCACATCAAGAAGTGATTTGAACTCTCAGCATACTGCCCACAAGCAAAGCTCACAAGTATTCTGTTGAGTGGTTTGTATAACTAAAAAAGACTGGGTGATAGTGCTTTGATGCTGGCCAGTAACAACAAGACCTTCTGTTCTCTTTTGTCTTATGTTCCGTCTCAGATTCTGTACTCTGATGAGTGGCTGAATCTCTCGTTTCTACCAAATGATTTAATTCATGTAAACAAGCATATTTGTATGTAGCATTGCCTCTGCCTATGAAAACTTAGGGAAGTAACATCATCCCAATTATTGGTAAAAAACGGAGACCAGAGCCATCTTCCGTAAGATTATTGGCGAGATTACTGTGACAATGTGTTTATAGTGCTTAACACAGTGCCTGGTACAGAATAGCACCTGTTTTCAGTCATAACTATTATTAGTGCAGTTTTAAGCTACCTGTGCTTGCAAGTACAGGTACATCACTTGGCCTCAAACCCTCACAACTAGCTGCCGATGTATCTGCAGCAACATGCAGCTCCAATGCACGCAATTTCTACAGTGTCTGACGTCAGGGTTTTGTATGTGAGGATTGTTCACTTCTTTCTCTTTCTCAGAATGGTCTCTGCTTTCTTTTCCCATGACTACTGATATTTTAAGATAAACTAACTTAAAATGCAAAGCACTCTTGCCTCAAAAGTACCGTAAGTATAAAATAATAATGCCAGACTCATCTTGGGAACCTTATCATACCCTCTCTAAATCCAAATATCTGCTTATTCAGGTCCAACCCTCCAGTGAGAGGCAATGAGAGTTAAGCCCCATGTCCATGTCTTGGGCTTGTTCAATCTTAGAAGAGAACTTCTTCCCTGTGATTCCCAGGGCAGACAGTGCTTAATTAGTTCTAATGAACATGGAACAGTCAGCCCCTGCTTGTCCCTGAGATGTGGCCCTTGGAG
>NW_016896743.1:0-434 GCF_001698545.2 Rhinopithecus bieti | reverse complement strand
TACTTTTAAAGAATAAGAATTATTGGAAACCCAAACTCTGCAATGTTTGCAAATTTAGTTGAGCTTCTGTGTAATTATGTCTATATAGCTAGCCACAAAGTTGATTTTTTAAAAATCTGTGCCTTATTTGTGTAATAAAATACACAATGAATAATTAATGCTCATAGGAAAACATGTTAGACCTTGTGAAAGGAAAATCAATCTTGGGGACCCAAAATCACTAAAACTAAAGGGAAAAGTCAAGCTGGGAACTGCTGAGGGCAAATCTGCCTCCCATTCTATCCAAACTCACCCATCTGCTCACCGAGAGAAATGCATATCTGATTGCCTCATTTGAAGACAGTAATCAGCAATGCAAAAGGATGAAACCATTTGTCTCTTACCTACCTATGACCTGGAAGCCCCGTCTGGCCTTCTCAATTTTCTGGACTCAA
>NW_016896742.1:0-879 GCF_001698545.2 Rhinopithecus bieti | reverse complement strand
TGAAATATTTAGTTATGTGGTTTTTTCCCTCTACTTCTCTTTTGGGGTTCTTTGAACTTGGGCCTGTTTTCTGTCTAGCTGCTCACATGGCATTTTTTAGATCTGAAAAAAACTTGTTGGAAAAATCTAAATATAACTCTGGGGCAGGAGATCAAGGATCAGACAT
The DNA here is from genome assembly GCF_001698545.2 of Rhinopithecus bieti. NCBI lineage: Eukaryota > Metazoa > Chordata > Mammalia > Primates > Cercopithecidae > Rhinopithecus > Rhinopithecus bieti. The sequence continues at coordinate 713 of NW_016896742.1, read as the reverse complement.
ATTTTCTCAGAAAGATAGTGATTTTAGGGGAAAATATTTTCTAAAGCATTCTAGAAGAAAAAACTAGTCCATGCTACAAAGAAAAGAAGTGTGGCAAACATCAGGGATATCAGAGTTCTGAGATTTCATTCTTTTGTGTTAAATATTTGATTGTTCACCTGTTTAAGAAACATGTTTTGTTACCATGGAAAAGTTTAAACAGATTTTTTTAAAAAATGCAATAGTATAATGAGCCTTTCATACCCATCACCTAGATTCCACAGTTATCAAGTAACGGCCAATCTTGTTTTCTCAATTCACTTTCTCCTTTCCTGTACTAATTTGAAGCACATCCCAGACATTATATTATTTCACATTTCAGTTTGTATCTCTAAAAGGTAATGATTTTCTTTTAATAATAATAGATATTGATCAGACCTACGCCTGTAATCCCAGTGCTTTGGGAGGCTGAAGTGGGCAGATCACTTGAGCCCAGGAGTTCAAGACCAGTCTGGGCAACATGGTGAGACCCCATCTCTACAAAAGTTAGCCAGGCATGGTGGCTTGCCCCTGTAGTCCCAGCTACTCAGGAGGCTGAGGTAGGAGGATTTCATGAACCTGGGAGGTTGAGGCTGCAGTGAGCTATGATCGCACCACTGCACGCCAGTCTGGGTGATAAAGTGAGACCCTGTCTCAAAAAAAAAAAAAAAATCTAAAATCTAATAAAGAGGACG
>NW_016896741.1:0-884 GCF_001698545.2 Rhinopithecus bieti | reverse complement strand
CAGACAGGGGCGTTTCAGTCTGCAGAAGTTTCTGCTGCCTTTTGTTCAGCCAAGCCCTTCCCCAGAAATGGAGTCTATAGAGGCAGGCAGGCCTCCTTGAACTGCAGTGGGCTACACCCAGTTCGAACTTCCAGGCCACTTTGTTTACCTATTCAAGCCTCAGCAATGGCGGATGCCCCTGCTCCCACCTTGCTGCCACCTTGCAGTTCAATCTCAGACTGCTGTGCTAGCAGTAAGCGAGACTCCATGAGCATAGGACCCTCTGAGCCAGGCACAGGATAGAATCTCCTGGTGTGCCGTTTGCTGAGACAGTTGGAAAAGCACAGTATTAGGGTGGGAGTGTCCCAATTTTCCAGGTACCATCTGTCACAGCTTCCCTTGGCTAGGAAAGGGAATTCCCTGATCCCTGTGCTTCCTGGGTGAGATGATGCCCTGCCCTGCATCTGCTCACACTCTGTGGGCTGCACCCACTGTCTGACAAGCCCCAGTGAACCTAGTACCTCAGTTGGAAATGCAGAAATCACCCATCTTCTGTGTTGCTCACGCTGGGAACTATAGACTGTAGCTATTCCTATTTGGCCATCTTGAAACCACCCATCAAGAATCTTTTTTCTTGGAACCAACACTAGCACTACATCATGAAAAGAGCATTGAGTAGGAGTTAAGAAGCCAAAATTCTTGTTTTGGAGCAAATATTTCTTACATAAAATGAGTGAATCTAGTTAGATTGTCTCTAAGTTTCTTTCAGATCTGGAAGTCTATGTTTCGATAATCTTTGTATCTCTTACAACCCGAAGCACATATGCCTTGCACAGGAGAGGAACTCTTAAATAAAGAAAGCAATCCAAGTATTATTTTGGATGTATCAGGCTGTTTTATATTCT
>NW_016896739.1:0-753 GCF_001698545.2 Rhinopithecus bieti | reverse complement strand
GCAGTGACTGGTATGGGTTGTTCCTTGTCATGTTCAGTGCTTCCTCAGGAGCTCTCGTAAGGCAGGCCTGGTGGTGAGAAAATCTCTCAGCATTTGCTTGTCAGTAAACGATTTTATTTCTCCTTCACTTATGCAGGTTAGTTTGGCTGGATATGAAATTCTGGGTTGAAAATTATTTCCTTTATGAATGTTGAATATTGGCCCCACTCTTTTCTGGTTTGTAGAGTTTCTGCCAATAGATCCACTGTTAGTATAATGGGCTTCCCTTTGTGGGTAACCCGACCTTTCTCTCTGGCTGCCCTTAACATTTTTTCCTGCATTTCAACCTTGGTGAATCTGACAATTATGTATCTTGGAGTTGCTCTTCTCGAGGAGTGTCTTTGGCATTCTCTGTATTTCCTGAATTTGAATGTTGGCCTGCCTTGCTAGGTTGGGGAAGTTGTCCTGGATAATATCCTGAAGAGTTTTTTCCATCTTGGTTCCGTTATCCCTGTCACTTTCAGGTACACTAATCGGACGCTGATTTGGTCTTTTCAGAATCCCATATTTCTTGGAGGCTTTGTTCATTTCATTTTACTCTTTTTTCTCTAAAGTTGTCTTCCAGCTTTATTTCATTCATTTGATCTTCAGTCACTGATACCCTTTCTTCCACTTGATCAAATTGGCTACTGAGGCTTGTGCATACATTGCGTAGTTTTCTTGCCATGGTTTTCAGCTCCATGAGGTCATTTAAGGTCTTCTCTATGCTGTTTA
>NW_016896738.1:0-350 GCF_001698545.2 Rhinopithecus bieti | reverse complement strand
TGTCTCTGTCTTCCCTGGTGGAGGCTTTTTTCAGATGTATGATAACTCTGGCCCTTCACTTATATTTTAGAGCTAATGGACACCTCTGTGCCATGGATGAAGCTTGTTGCCTTTTGTCTTTACAATGATCAATCTGGGCCATTTCTATGGGAGGGGATATCCTTGTCTTTAGGTCTTTTCTTGGTCTGAGAAAGTTTTCTAAAAGGTAAACGTCTACTCTCCTTCTTGGAATGGTTCCTTATGCTGACTGCCTCTGTTCTGGAGGTTGAATTTGGACTGAGAATAGTGTTTCATTATATAAACCTGTTTTCAAATCTGTCTGCTTTCGGCATGGTATTCCCACTCTTTAT
>NW_016896737.1:0-1247 GCF_001698545.2 Rhinopithecus bieti | reverse complement strand
TACTCTCCCTCCCCTTGCCCCCCATCCCCAGACAGGCCCCAGTATGTGTTGTTCCCCTCCCTATGTCCATGTGTTCTCATTGTTCAGCTCCCACTTATGAGTGAGAACATGTGGTGTTTGGTTTTCTGTTCCTGTGTTAGTTTGCTGAGGGTGATGGCTTCCAACTTCATCCACGTCCCCGCAAAGAACATTATCTCATTCTTTTTTGTGTCTGCGTAGTATTCCATGGTGTATATTACCACATTTTCTTTATCCAGTCTACCATTGATGGGCATTTGAGTTGGTTCTACGTCTTTGCTAGTGTATATAGTGCTGCAATAAAGATATGTGTGCATATGTCTTTATAGTAGAATGATTTACATTTCTTTGGGTATATACCCAGTAATGGGATTGCTGGGTCAAATGGTATTTCTGGTTCTAGATCCTTGAGGAATCGCCACACTGTCTTCCACAATGGTTGAACTAATTTACATTCCACCAACAGTGTAAAAGCATTCGTATTTCTCCACAGTTTCACCAGCATCTGTTGTTTCCTAACTTTTAATAAACACCATTCAGACTGGCGTGAGATGGTATCTCATTGTGGTTTTGATTTGCATTTCTCTAATGATCAGTGATGGTGAGCTTTTTTTATATGTTTGCTGGCCACATAAATGTCTTCTACCTGACGTGAAACTATACTACAAGGCTACGGTAACTAAAACAGCATGGTACTAATACCAAAACAGATATACAGACCAATGGAATAGAACAGAAATGTCAGAAATAACACCACAGATCTACAATCATCTGATCTTCAACAAACTGGACAAAACAAGCAGTGGGGAAAGGATTCTGTATTTAATAAATGCTGCTGGGAAAACTGGCTAGCCACATGCAGAAAACTGAAACTGGACCCCTTCCTTACACCTTATACAAAATTAACTCAAGATGGATTAAAACTTAAATGTAAAACCCAAAGCCATAAAATTCTGAAAGAAAACCTAGGCAATACCACTCAGGACATAGGCATGGGCAAAGACTTCATGACAAAACACCAAAAGCAATAGCAACAAAAGCCAAAATTGACAAATGGGATCTAATTAAGCTAAATTGCTTATGCAGAGCCAAAGTAAGTAGCATCAGAGTGAACAGGCAACCTACAGAATAGGAGAAATTTTTTGCAATCTACCCATCTGACAAAGGCCTAATACCAAGAATCTACAAGTAACTTAAACAAATTTACAAGAGAAAAAACAATCCCATCA
>NW_016896736.1:0-474 GCF_001698545.2 Rhinopithecus bieti | reverse complement strand
CACTTGGATTAAAAAAAAGAAAAAAAATAAAGGATCCAGTCCACCTTCAGAAAGGAACAAATGGCCCTTCCTGTACTAAGGGACAATGTAACCCTTAGAGCTAGTAATAACCAATCCCCTTGATCCTCGCTGGAAAAAAGAGGAGCATGTGACCTTAGGAATCGATGGGGCCGAACTGGATCCTGGAGTAAGTATCTTGGTTCGAGGAGAAGTTTACAAACGCTCTCCTGAGCCAGTGTTTCAAACTTTCTATGATGAACTAAATGTGTCAGTACCAGAAATTCCAGGAAAACAAGAAATTTGTTTTGCAATTAGCCGAGCATGTAGCACAGTCTCTCAGTGTCACTTCATGTTATGTGGAGGAACTGTAATAGGAGATCAATGGCCATAGGAAGCCCGAGAATTAGTACCTACAGACCCAGTTCCTGATGAATTCCCGGCTCAAAAGAATCACCTTGATAATTTCTAGGTACT
>NW_016896735.1:0-752 GCF_001698545.2 Rhinopithecus bieti | reverse complement strand
TTTTTTTCCCTTCTGATAACATTTTGCTTCCTCTTCTCTCCCTCAAGGTCTTTCTGCGTTTTAGAACACAAAAGCAAAAGCATGAAAGAATCATAAAACTTTTACAAGGGCCTTAAGCACCTTAAGTTCAAGTTGTCCTGTATTCTCTAAAGTCCTGCTAACTTCAGGAACTCTGCAATAACTTTAAAACTGTGTTATTAATTCCAGAAAAAAAAATGTACTGCTAACATACTCTTTGAAAAAAAACTGTATTGTGTGATGAGGGTTTTCAGGGATTGAAAAGCTGATATTCAAGGCTATAGGAAAACCCTCTGGTATGTCAGGACAAACAAACAAACCTTCATTATTCAGAAATACTTTGGGCTCCTCTTAAAAGCCTAACTGAAAGGCATCAGAGACCAACACACACAAGACTTGTCCTCCTTGCTAGTGGGCACAATGGACCTGTATATGTTAAGCCATAAACAGGATGTTTAGGGAGACACCAATTACAGTGCATTGGAAGTTTGCCTTTGTGTGTACACAGCACCCACCCCACATACTGTGATGTGAATATACAAGCTGCTCAATATATAATGAGTCAGCCATCCTGGAGTTCTTGCATTTTCTGAAACTCATCATTCAGTAGCACAGTGGTAATTCAGGCTAGTGCAGGAGCACTGTGATTTGTGACCTATTACGTGGGTCACAAACAAAATCATTTAATGAAAAAAATTAGGCATTTCAAATTTAAGTTGCATATTATTTTTAAA
>NW_016896734.1:0-474 GCF_001698545.2 Rhinopithecus bieti | reverse complement strand
AGAGTGATATTCAAAGCACTTTGAAGACTATGGCAAAAGTGAAACGTCGTCCAATAAAAGCAGAAAGAAGCACCTGATGAAACTGCTCTCTGACCCGTCTGTTCTTTTCAGAGTGTTAAAGCTTACTCTATATTTCCCAGTTTGAATGTTGCTCTTTGAGGATTCTGCGAAGGGATAGTAAGTGGCAACAGGAGGCCTGTGTCAAGCAAGGAAATGTCTTCCATCGAAAATTGGAGAGAAGCTTTCTGCGCAACTCTTTTGTGAAATTTGTATTCATCTCATAGAGTTAAATCATTCTTTGGATTCAGCAGTTTGAAATCACTGTCTGTGGAATCTGAGAAAGGACATTTGGAAACACTCTTTAGAATATCCTGAAAGAGAAGTCATCTCAGAGAGACCAGAAGGAAGCTTTCGGTGAAACTGCTCTGTGTCACGTGAATTCCACTCCCACAGTTAAGCTTCTCTGTTCATTGT
>NW_016896733.1:0-230 GCF_001698545.2 Rhinopithecus bieti | reverse complement strand
CTTCTGCGCAGCAAAAGAAACTACCATCAGAGTGAACAAACAACCTACAGAATGGGAGAGAATTTTACAATCTATTCATCTGGCAAAGGGCTAATATTCAGAACCTACAAAGAACTCAAACAAATTTACAAGAAAAAAAACAAACAACCAGATCAAAAGTGGGCAAAGGATATGAACAGACACTTCTCAAAAGAAGACATTTATGCAGCCAACAGACACATGAAAAAATG
>NW_016896732.1:0-475 GCF_001698545.2 Rhinopithecus bieti | reverse complement strand
ACTGTGAAACAGAAAAGTGATATTTCGGAGTGCATTGAGGACTCTGGCAAATTGTGAAATACACTGAAATAAAATAGAGGGAGAAGCATTCCAAGAATCTGGTCTCCGATATGTGCATTCACTTCACATAGTTAATGCTAACTCTATGTTGCCCAGTTTCCAAACTCTGTCTTTGTAGTATCTGTGAAGGGATATTTAGTGACGCCCGGAGGCTTGTTGTGAGCATGGAAACGTCTTCCGATGAAACCTGCATAGAAACTTTCTGAGCAACTGCTTTGCGATGCGCATATTCATCTCATAATGTTAAATCGTTCTTTGGATTGAGCAGCTTGAAATCACTGTTTTGTGAAATCTGAGGAAAGATATTTGGGAACGATACTTAGATTATGTTGAAAGAAATATCCTCAGGTAAAATCCAGAAGGAAGCTTTGTGTGAAACCGCTCTGTGTCGTCTTAATTCCTCTCGCTCAGTTAA
>NW_016896731.1:0-351 GCF_001698545.2 Rhinopithecus bieti | reverse complement strand
TTTGTCTCAAGAAAAGAAAAGAAAAGAAAAGAAAAGAAAAGAAAAGAAAAGAAAAGAATAGAAAAGAAAGTTTACATAATATATGTGACACCATAAATCAACCAAATAACCAAGTGTCCTAATTTATGGATATGAACAAAGGCAAAGAAAACTTATTTAATGAAATAATAGCTTTCAAACGTTTCAAAGCTTGCAAGAAATACAGACATCCAAATATGGGAAGCTCAAAGATCCCCAAATAAATTCAACCAAAATGGTTCTCTCCAAGTTACATTATAGTAAAACTGTCAAAAGTCAAAGACAAAGAGAAAATTACAAAACAGCAAAAGAATCAAGTCATTTAAAATGGAA
>NW_016896730.1:0-1590 GCF_001698545.2 Rhinopithecus bieti | reverse complement strand
GATTGGGTAATTAATTTTTAAAAAAGGTTTAATTGACTCACAGTTCCGCATGGCTAGGGAGGCCTCAAGAAAATTACATCATGACCAAAGGTGAAGAAGAAGCAAGGCACATTTTACATGACAGCAGGAGAGAGAGAGAGAGTGCAGAGGAAACTGCCACTGTTAAACCATCGGAACTTGTGAGAACTCCCTCACTATCACAAGATCAGCTTTGGGGAAACCACCCCAAGACTCAATCACCTCACACCAGGTCTCTCCCTTGACACTTAGGGATTACAATTTGAGATGAGACTTGGGTAGGGACACAGATGCAAACCATATTATTCCACCTCAGCCCCTTCCAAATCTCATGTGCTGTTCACATTTCAAAACCAATCATGTCATCATGTCTTCCAAGCGGTCCCCAAAGTCTTAACTCATTCCAGCATTAACCCAAAAGTCCAATTCCAAAATTTTATCTGAGACATGGCAAGTCCTTTCTGCCTATGAGCCTGTAAAATCAAAAGCAAGTTAGTTAGTTCCAAGATACAATGGGGTACAGGCATTAGGTAAATGTTCCCATTCCAAATAGGAGAAGTTAGCCCAAATAAAAGGCTATAGGTCCCATGCAAGTTTGAAACCTTGCAGGGGAACCATTAGATCTTAAAGCTCCAAAATGATAAACTTTGACTCCATGTCTCACATCCAGGTCACACTGATGCAAGAGGAGGGTTCCCATGGTCTCGGGCAGCTCTGCTCCTGTAGCTTTGCAGGATAATGCCCACCTCCCAGCCGCTTTCATGGACTGGCATTGAGTGTCTGCATCTTCACCAGGCACGTGGTGTAAGCTGTTGGTGGATCTACCATTCTGGGGTTTAGAGGGCAGTGAGCCTCTTCTCACAGCCCTGCTAGGCAGTGCTCCAGGGTGGCCTCTGTGTGGGAGCTCCAACCCCACATTTCCCTTTCGCACTGCCCTAGCAGAGCTTCTCCATGAGGGCTCAGCCCCTTCAGCAAACTTCGACCTAGACATCCAGGCATTTCCATATATCCTCTGAAATCCATGGAGAAGTTCCCAATGCCTGTATCCTGTTGTATCTTGGAAGTTCCTGCTTCAAACTTGTCCATATCTTCCTGTCTTCTTCTGAGCCCTCCAAACTGTTCCAACCTCTGTCTCTCAACCTTTGACCTCTGCCTCACTCAAAGTTCCTCTGACTGGAACTTCTTAACTAGTTCCAAAGTTACTTCCATATTTTGGAGTATGTTTGTAGCAGTACCTCAAACTTGTAGGGAGACCCCTGAAACTACTGCTATGGAATAAAAGATGAAATGCTCCTGATTATTGTAAATACAAAATTGCATGCAGGATCGTGTAAAGACAATGCCAGGTTGGACTGCCAGAATGAGCCAACAGCACGTGATATGCTTCCCCTGCAGAGAGCCTATGAACGGACGTGCAGTCAGGGAGGTTTCACATCACCAAGATTCTTATCCCAGAAAAGCAGATGTTCATAGCTCTGGGAATGGAATGCGACCCGTGTGGAGAGCCTATAAAGAGACGCATGAGGGGCGCCTGTCCATATGGATAAGATAGGGCTATAAATGCCCTCATCT
>NW_016896729.1:0-230 GCF_001698545.2 Rhinopithecus bieti | reverse complement strand
CTTTAGAAGTTTGGTGATGTTTTTGTAACCAGAAATATGCTGGAGGAATTTAACTCTGGTTTATATTAATTAGCCTGTGGTAAGATTCCTTTTGCTATTTGTAGGTTTGCTTAAAGACACAGTTTCTATTAAGTGAGGATTTACTGTACAGTTAATGTAATTTTTTTTTTTTTTTTTTGGTTTTTTTAAAAAACAAATTTTTTTTAAAGGGGATTTTCCGGTAAGTTTAA
>NW_016896728.1:0-289 GCF_001698545.2 Rhinopithecus bieti | reverse complement strand
CCCAATTTAGATTTTAAATCAAGGAACACTTTTTTTTTCAGTTCTGCAAGTTGTAACGGATATGTAGAATTATGACACCTCTGCCATAATAAAGTTAAAAGACAGTTCCATCACTCCCCAAAATTCCCCTATGACTCTTGGTAGCTGTTATGTCTTGGATGTTCATCGCCTCCAAATCTCATGTTATAATGTGATCCTTACTGTTGGCAATGGGTCTTGGTGGGAGGCACTTGGTCATTGTCAGCTTCTGATGGCCGGCCATGATGCTCCTCATCTTCAAGGTTCATGA
>NW_016896727.1:0-597 GCF_001698545.2 Rhinopithecus bieti | reverse complement strand
TGCCAAATACTGGGTTAGCACTTTACATTATGTAATTTAATCTTTACAAGGATTCTGTGAGATAGGTAGTGTTATAAAACCCATTCTGCTGAAAATAAACTAGAGTCAGAAACATCGCATAATTTTCCCAGCAGGGCTTCATTATCAAATATCAAATGTCATAATCCAGGTGTCTCTGACTTGGAAATCCCAATTATTATCTTACAGATGACCACTTCACCTAAACCCCACATCCCACCAAGGTGGACATAATGATTATTTAATGTTCAAATCACATGTCATTCTTAACCACAGAAGGGAGGCAGGGAAGTGCTGGGTAGAGAAGGGTGGGGTCCCTGACACAGGCTCCACTCTCGGACCTATGGCTATAGACCTAAGTGACAACAGGCACTCCTGTTTTGTGCTCAAATGTTGCATTTTCTAAGACCACTCTGGCCTGCCACGCCCCATTCTGTGCCCATAAAAAACCTGAAACCCTAGCAGGCACAGATACAAGCAGCTGGACATGGAGAGCAGCAGAAAAGCACACCCACAGACAGACACCAGCAGATGCTGGCAGACCATCAACAGTGAAATTCAGTCAGGAGCAGTGGGAGG
>NW_016896726.1:0-852 GCF_001698545.2 Rhinopithecus bieti | reverse complement strand
AACATTTGGTCTGGATACTGAATTAGTATGACACAATCTTCTAAAACTTTGCTTTCTCTATGCTGGCTTTTTTCAACTAAGTGAAAGCAAGATATGATTTTGGATGCTTAAATAGTAGCTAGGTTCTCTTATTCCAGAGCATAGAAAAAAAGCCATTAAATGTGCCACCATAAATTAATAAAATTTTGTTACCATTTTAAGTCTAAAATAACAATAATATAATTATAATCATGATTCATTTTATATGTTTCTGAATTTATATTATCAACCCAGAGAAGGTTTATATCAGACAGGTAGGAAACCTCTGACAACGACAAAAGGGGTGAACTGACGAAAACTATGCTGAGTGGTTCTTTACCTCTGCTGGGCACTAAGCAGGCAGGTGCCAACACACCTGGTCTTGTTCACCTGCTTGTTTTATGATTTCCCTGAGCCCCTTTCCTGTTAGAACCAGGAAATGTACATCTAATGAAAATGATTTCCCATGTTACCAATCCTCTCTTTCGGCTCATTAATTCATTCAATCTTTTAAGGAAGAATGGGGAATGAGAGGAAAACCAAACAAATCAGTTCTTAGAAGGTTCGAAGTTATATTATCTTGAGTTATAATTGTCTGTTTAATACAATTACACCATTTTCTCTTCTAAGAACCATCTCATAATTTAAAGAATGACATGGCTGAGAAAGATACTTAGGAAGACATTTCTAGGCATTGCTGAATTTGAATCATCTTCCAAATACTATATTCTGCCCCTTTCTTTATTGTAATAGTTTATCTGAAAGTACACAAAATTAATAAATTGCTTTTACTATGTAATTCTGAAATATCAAGTCTGCCTCCAATAAAAAAAA
>NW_016896725.1:0-1787 GCF_001698545.2 Rhinopithecus bieti | reverse complement strand
ACAAAATGGGTTTCGGTCATACTGTAAACATCAATTACTGAATACTTGCAGAGTTGTTGTCTAACTCTATGAATTCTTGAGATGTAAAGCAAAGATGGAAAGAATGGTACAAATGTCTTACAGGCCCAATCAGGCCATCGCATGATGCTACTACCAAGAAGCTGGACTGGCTAAGCAATACACAATCACCTGGTCAGCTGCATTCCAGTGAAGCATTGCTCAAAGCAGAAAATCCTGTATTCCAGTAAAGCATTGCTTAAGGCAGAAAACCCTGTTGGGCTATGGTGTTGTGGTGTTTTCCATGGCTCCTAAAGATAGCACAACTTAGCTAGGTGGAAAGTTTTCCCCGAAGAGAGTGTAACTTTTCATGGTCAATCATTCTGGATGAGCTCCAATACTGAGGCAGAAAAGAGGACCCAGGCCTTAGGTTGGGGTGAATGGGAATCTTCACTTTGGACTAGGGTTTTCTATTGGACTCTGAGTCAGGCACATGCTGGGACTTTCCTGGCAAAGAAATGTCAGCCAGCCTCAAGCTGGACCAATAAGAAATCTGAGGTTCTGTGTATTTTAACAGTAGCCATTTTATAGCAATTGTTTAAGTTAGTGTCTTTGTTGCACTTTCCTTCATGATGCCTGAACCTTTAATAGTCTAGTTAACATTTTATCCTGGTCTCAATTGTGCTATGGGGAGTAAGGGAGGAGGTCTACTTTTTTCAGGTGGAGAAGAGCAAGTGTCAGTCTTGCTTGAGATCAGAAAGGCAGTAGTGGTGGTAGTCATTCTTGGAGGAAAAGGGAGTTGAATCCATATGTTCAGTGGTCTCAGGAGGCTGGCCAATGGCGCAGACAGCAGTGTGATGAGGAGACCACCTGCTCCTGAGCATATGGGAAGCAGTACCCGGGAAAACCCTCAAAAGTAAAGAAGTCTAATTTCCAGTGATTAGACTGGTAGGGGCTCAAGCTATGATAATTTTGGAATTAAAAGAAAACATGATCTTAATTTATAGTTACTAGCTGGTAAAATCTGGAACACTTAGATTACAGAAATTATTGCAAAATATTTTCAGATTTATAAAATACTTTTCTTTAAGATGTAAAATGAAAGAAACCTCACAAGAAAACTTTAAAATCACAATCCAAAATATGATTCTCACAGATAAATACGTTTTCACTTAAAAAATATATCTTTGTAAACAATAACTAACTTGTATGGCAAATTACCACTCACTTGGACACATGGAAGGGACGTAGATGACAGGAGGTTTTGTGGGGACCATTAGTAAGAAGTTACCTTTAAAATATGGGTTTTTTTAAATAGCAAGAACATATTAATGAGACAGAGGAAATTATATTTTGGCTTTTAAAGATGCATTTGGCTGCTCTCTTAAAGAGTACTCTCCTAAAATTAAAGCATTAAATTTGGGGGGAAATGTATCCTTTCAAAAAATGCAGAGCATTGTTTTTTGGCTAATTATTCATAGTAGCTTAAAGTCACTTCCCTAGCCAAGTAAATTGAAGAACTAGATAGAGCAGAAAAAAGAAAAACAAAAGCTTTGTCTCCCTGTTCAAAAAAAGAACGTATGTCTTGTTGCCTTTGAATGAAGTTAGGTTTTAAATGATATTCTTTAATATCATTTAAAATATTTTAACTTGAAAATATGGCCAGGTGCAATAACTCACACTTGTAATCCCAGCACTTTGTGAGGCCATTGTGGGTGGATCCGTTGAGGTCAGGAGTTGAAGATCAGCCTGGCCAACATAGTGAAACCCTGTCTCCACTAAAAATTCAA
>NW_016896724.1:0-1454 GCF_001698545.2 Rhinopithecus bieti | reverse complement strand
CCACTGTGATATTAGGAGACTAATATCTCCCCAGGATATAATGAATAATATCCCAGGATGTACAAACAAAGCATACATGCACTGTGATATTAGGAGAGTAATGGCTCTTCCAAATATTACGAATACTATCGCAGGGTGCACACACATGGTGTATATCCTCTGTGATAATATTAGTGTAATAGCTTTGCAAGATATTACGAATGATATCCCAGGTTGTACACAAGTGTTGTACACCCACTGTGGGATTAGGAAAGTAATATCTCCCTAGGATGTTATGAATAATATCCAGGGTGTACACACATGGTATACACCCAAAGCAATATTAGGAGAATAATATCTTCCCCCCCGTATTACAAACGATATTCCAAGGTGTACACACATGGTGTGACATAAAGAGTAGTATCACCTCACAATAGTATAAACAAAATTCCAGGTGTACAACCACTCTGTTATTAGGAGTAATATCTCCCCAGGATATTATGAATAATATATTTGAGGATACACCCACTGTGATATTAGGAGCAATATCTCCTGAGAATATTGTGAGTAATATCCCAGAGCGTACACTCTCTGGGCTATTAGAAGGAATATTTCCCCAAAATATTACGAATAATGTATTGGGGTTTACATCCACAGTGATATCAGTAGCAATATCTCCACAAGATATTAGAAATAATATCCCAAGGTGTACACCCACTTTAATATTAAGAGTAATGTCTCTCCAAAATATTATGAACAATGAACAATGTCCCAGGGTTGACACCCACTGTGATATTGGGAGTAATATCTCTCCAGGATATTACAAATAATATCACAAAGTGTAAACCCACTATGATATTAGGAGTTATGACTCCCTAGAATATTACGAATATTATTACAGGGTGTACAGCCACTGTGATATTAGCAGTAATATCTCCTAAGTTATTATGAATAATATCACAGGGTGTACACTCACTGTGATGTTAAGAATAATATCTCCCTATTTTATTACAAATAATATCACAGAATGTACACCCACTGTGACATTAGGAGCAACTTCTAGGATAGTACGAAAATGTCACAGATGTACACCAATGACGACATTAGAAGTAATATCTCCATAGGATATTACACATGATGTCACGGAATGTACACCCACTGGGATATTAGGAGTAATTTCTCCCTAGAATATTATGAATAATAGCACAGAACGTACACTCACTGTGTTATTAGGAGTAATATCTCCCTAGGATATTACAAATAATATCACAAGGTGTACACCCATTGTGACATTAGAGGTAATATCTCCCTAGGATACTACAAATATTATTACATGGTGTACACCCACTGTGATATTGAAAGTAATATGTTCCTAGGATATTACGAATATCACAGGGTCTACATTCACTGTGATATTAGGAGTTATATCTCACTGGGATATTACAAATAATATCACAGGATGTACAAACATGGTG
>NW_016896723.1:0-474 GCF_001698545.2 Rhinopithecus bieti | reverse complement strand
GCACAACCTAGATCCCTTTCATGCACAGTTCACAATAGGGTTTGCGCTTCTATGAGAATCTAATGCCACCACTGACCTGACAGGAGGCGGGGCTCAGGCTGGAATGCTCGCTTGCCGGCTGCTCATATCCTGCTGTGCGGCCTGGTGCCTAACAGGCCCAGGACAGGTAGCTGACTACAGCCCCAGGGGCTTGGGGCCCCTACAACAGACCAAATACTACATGAGGCGAACTTTTAGAGTTCTGAAACATTTTGAATTTCCATTGCCTATAATTACTTTTCCACCTGCCCACACATATACATCTTGTTGCCATATAGTGGGTGTCCGCAGCCATAAGCAATGTTGTAGAGGGACCAGTCCCCTCACGGACACTTAGGGGCCACAGGTATTACCGATCAGCCTGTGTGGTTCTGTAGGGAGATAACACCGAGCACAGTCCTCATCTTACCCGCTCCTCCAGTGGGGTCCGGGCAG
>NW_016896722.1:0-317 GCF_001698545.2 Rhinopithecus bieti | reverse complement strand
TTTATTTTTTTTTTTTTTAGATGGAGTCTCGCTCTGTCGCCCAGGCGGGAGTGCAGTGGCCGGATCTCAGCTCACTGCAAGCTCCACCTCCCGGGTTTACGCCATTCTCCTGCCTCAGCCTCCCGAGTAGCTGGGACTACAGGCGCCCGCCACCTCGCCCGGCTAGTTTTTTTGTATTTTTTTAGTAGAGACGGGGTTTCACCGTGTTAGCCAGGATGGTCTCGATCTCCTGACCTCGTGATCCACCCGTCTCGGCCTCCCAAAGTGCTGGGATTACAGGCTTGAGCCACCGCGCCCGGCCAATTAATAATAATTTG
>NW_016896721.1:0-240 GCF_001698545.2 Rhinopithecus bieti | reverse complement strand
ACCAATTTAGATTTTAAATCAAGGAACACTTTTTTTTTCAGTTCTGCAAGTTGTAACGGATATGTAGAATTATGACACCTCTGCCATAATAAAGTTAAAAGACAGTTCCATCACTCCCCAAAATTCCCCTATGACTCTTGGTAGCTGTTATGTCTTGGATGTTCATCGCCTCCAAATCTCATGTTATAATGTGATCCTTACTGTTGGCAATGGGTCTTGGTGGGAGGCACTTGTGTCATG
>NW_016896720.1:0-884 GCF_001698545.2 Rhinopithecus bieti | reverse complement strand
TGAAAGTGATGGGGAGAATGGAACCAAGTTGGAAAACACTCTTCAGGAGATTATCTAGAAGAACTTCCCCAACCTAGCAAAAAAACCCTTCAAATTCAGGAAATACAGAGAACACCACAAAGATATTCTTCAAGAAGAGCAACCCCAAGACACATAATCATCAGATTCACCAAGGTTGAAATGAAGGAAAAAATGTTAAGCGCAGCCAGAGAGAAAGGTCGGGTTACCCACAAAGGGAAGTCCATCAGACTAACAGTGGATCTCATGGCAGAAACCCTACATGCCAAAAGAGAATGGGGACCAATATTGAACATTCTTAAAGAAAAGAATTTTCAACCCAGAATTTCATGTCTAGCCAAACTAAGCTTCATAAGTGAAGGAGAAATAAAATCTTTTACAGACAAGCAAATGCTGAGAGTTTTGTCACCACCAGGCCTGCCTTACAAGAGCTCCTGAAGGAGACACTAAACATGGAAAGGAACAACCAGTACCAGCCACTGCTAAAACAAACCAAATTGTAAAGACCATCGATACCATGAAGAAATTGCATCAACTAATGGGCAAATGCTAGCATCATGATGACAGGATCGAATTCACACATAACAATATTAACCTTAAATGTAAATGGCCTAAATGCCTCAATTAAAAGATACAGACTGGCAAATTGGATAAAGAGTCAAGACCCATCAGTGTGCTGTATTCAGAAGACCTATCTCATGTGTGAAGACACATACAGGCTCAAAATAAAGGGATGGAGGAATATTTACCAAGCAAATGGAAAAAAAAAAAAAAAAAAAAAAGCAGGAGTTGCAATCCTAATCTCTGCTAAAACAGACTTTAAACCAAGAAAGATCAAAAGAGACAAAGAAGGCCATTGGTAAAGG
>NW_016896719.1:0-1587 GCF_001698545.2 Rhinopithecus bieti | reverse complement strand
CAATGAACAGGCCCAGCTTTATAGCCTGTGGTATCTCCCTATCAAGTTTCTGAAATCTTGTTTGTTTCACTGTTTGTGTCAAGCCCTGTGATTCTAGGTCTATATATCCCAGAGAAGGGTAGCACATGAACCCATTATCAGCTGTTAAAACTAAACACAGGCTATTGTATCAAAATAACTAGAGATCACCTTAGAACAGAGAATAGAGTTTTGAGGGAATGACATGCCGTACAAACTTCCCTAAAGGAAGATCACAATGCACCCAGACAATGGCTAAAGGGGAAGAATCTCAGCCCAGAATCCAGAGGAGAGCATTAGCACCTTGGGTAGAGAATGAGCATAATGGCATGAAGAAGACCTCAAAGGCAAACCTTCTCCCCTGTAATTGTTTGTGAGTCAAGTCTATACAAGATAGATGAACACATGCAGTCTGTGAAAACTGAGTTCAGATCCTACACCTAGAAGTGAATGATACAACACAGGAGAGATATGACCCCACATGTAGGTCTAAGAATGCTCTATTCCATTGGGAAGGTCAGTATTTTATTCAATTACATCAGAAAGCTTTGGGTCCCAGCCTATAAATATGTAGAATCCTCCGGAGGGTTGTAAACCTTTGTTATCATTATCAGAATGTTTCCAGGCTGGTGAACATTTTGGTGAGTTCAGAACCTTTTAAATCTTTCTGCAAGTCTGATTACATCCATCTGGCCCTGATTAATATACAATTAACCTGCCAAGCGCTGTCTCAGAACCGCAGAGTCCAAGCCATCTCTGAGCCATCATCTTGCTCAAACTGGATATTACAAGAGAATATGAGGCCAATAAGAGTACAAAGGAGGGTGGTATGACTGAGAGTTGGAGGCGTCAAGAGAGTCCTTGAAGTAAAGAGAATGTGGGCCAAGCTGGAAGGAAGCCAGAATTTATATGCCTTTGGAGCCACCCCAGTGTTTAACAAATAATAGATACATAATAACTATGTGTTGATTGAAAAGGAGGCTAACGAGGACTAATACACATCACAATAAATTACCAAGGGCAACATCCCCAAGATTTCAGTTAGTGGAAGCATTCATTAAACATCCTTTCAAGGTTTTGGGACCCCACATGTCCCCAGTGAGAAACTGTGCTTTCCTGAGCATCTAGCAACCTACTGGGGAGGAATTTGGAAGCCCTGATATTCCCAATCACTTCTGATAGAGGCTTTTGTACAAATCAGTTTGTCTACATGTGGATAGTGAAAATCTTCTCTTTACATGTGGAGAGGCAGGGAGAAGAAGACATAAGAATTGATTGATTGATTAAATTTGTTATGTTTACTTGTGGGTTGTTGTTTCTTTTATTCTTCTGATGTCAGTCCAATATATTTGGGTGGGGCAGGCATTCAGCCTCAATGTGCTGTACCCGAAGACTTAGAGGGGAAAGGGAAATAGTATATTCAGAGACAAAGACAAGTCCAGCAGGATGTGATGATGTTTGAGCACCTACTTCCTCACTTTTAATAAGCTATTTTGCTATTTCATAAAATACAGTATATTTCAGCCTTTGGTTTTAAAGAGAAATATGTTTTCTGAAGACTCAACATTC
>NW_016896718.1:0-598 GCF_001698545.2 Rhinopithecus bieti | reverse complement strand
AAGATTGACATATGACGCAAAACAGTTCCATCTCCACAAGAATCAATCATTTTGCCTTTTACAGTCATGCTCAATTTCATCCTAAATTTCCCATTCTTCATCCCTGGCAACACTCATTGTTCTCCATTACTATAATTCTGTCATTTCAAGAGTGTTATATAAATGGAATCATACAATATGAGGCTTTTCATGATTGGCTTATTTCATTCAGCATAATTCCCTGGATATTCATCCAAGTCGTTACACGTATCAATAATGTGTTGTTTTATTGCTGAGTAGTATTCCATGGTATAAAGGTACCATGAATTGTTTATCCATTCATTCATTAAAGAACATTCGGGTTGTTTCCATTTTGAGATGTTATAAATAAAGCTTCCACATGTTGGGCATCACTAATGTGAAAATCGGAAATCTGAATTTCTCCAAAATCTGAAACTTTTGAGCACCGACATGATGTCACAAGTGGAAAACTCCGCATCTGACAACTTTGCTTCCTGACTGTTCAATGTACACAGACTTTGTTTCATGTACAAAATTATTTAAAATATTACATAAAATTATGTTTAGCGTATGTGTATAAGGTGCATATGAAACAGAA
>NW_016896717.1:0-1391 GCF_001698545.2 Rhinopithecus bieti | reverse complement strand
TACTGGGGACAAGGAGGGAGAGGGAAGTGAATAGGGTAGGCTGAGCCTCATCCCCAACCCTGGGGCCAGGGAGGGTGGGAAAGGGGCTTGCCCAGGGAGGCGGTAGTATGAAGGGTCAGAGGGAGGGGAACGTGGCCCAGAGGGCCATGGACAGGGCAGCGCAGGAGCCATCCTTGTTGGGGTCTCTGAAGCTGCAAGCACCCCTCCCCTCGTCTACTCTGTGTGATCTGGGGTGTCTGTGCCACAGGTGAACGGGCAGAATGTGGTGAAGGTCGGCCACCGACAGGTGGTGAACATGATCCGCCAAGGGGCAACACGCTGATGGTGAAGGTGGTGATGGTCACCAGGCACCCGGACATGGATGAGGCAGTGCACAAGAAAGGTGCTCCTGCGGCCGCTCTCGCAGCCACCCCACTGCCACCAGGCTCAGCCCCGCCGGGAGCCCCAGGGCTGGTTGCTCCTGCCCAAGGCCTTCTGTTCCCTAGCATTACTTCTCCATGACCCTTGTGGGGAGAAACTGAGGCAGGGAGGGCTCAGCACGCTGGCATCGGCTATTCTCTGAGCCCTGGGAGCCCTGTGGTGGCAGAGGGTGGTGGGGCGTCTCCCCATGATACTGATGCCTCCCCTCATCACCTTTCCAGCACCCCAGCAGGCCAAGCGGCTGCCACCCCAACCATCTCCCTGCGTTCCAAATCTATGACCTCAGAGCTGGAGGAGATGGGTGAGCCTGCGGGGATGCTGAGGCCAGGGGCCGGGGGGTGGGGAGAGGGGAAGGAGGGCTGGACGATCCCTCGAGTTCGTTAGTGTTGTTAGTGACCAGGGGTCCTTGTCCTCATCCTGTCCCCAGTCCATGGGTCGGACTCTGGCCTGTGTGTGTGTCTCTGGGAAGGGGTGTCTGAGAGACGACTCTCCTCTGTGCTCTTGTATCTGTTTCTCTGTTGGGGTCTCTCTCAGGGTCTGTATGTACCCTCTCTGCGGGTCTCGCTGTCTCCTTCCTTCTGTCCCACCTCACCCTCAAGCCCCATTCAACATCTCTCCCTCCACCAGCTCCCCCCAACCCCAATAACAGAGAAAAGCAAGCCCCTCCCTCCAGACGAGGCCGAGTGGACCTGGGGTCCCATTTCCCCTGACAGGGGCTGGTCGGACAGCTGACCGCCCCGGGGCCCCGAGGGAGGTGGGCTTCCAGAGAGGGGCCCCTCTCCTTCCCTTGACGTCCTAACTCTTGGCTCCTCTACTGCCTCTCCCCGGGCTAGTCTCCCCTTGGAAGAAGAAGAGTGGTGAGTGGGCACAGGACTGGCGGGAGGGTCCCCGTCTCCCGACCCCGCCGGCGGACTCGCCCCTCCCCGACCCCGGCCCCTCACTGCCCCTCTCGCGCATGCGCGCGCCCGCTG
>NW_016896716.1:0-230 GCF_001698545.2 Rhinopithecus bieti | reverse complement strand
TCTGGCTCAAAACAGCTCCCCACTGAGCACCTCACAACCCCACTCCTGCCCGCCAGGGAACAACTCCCCTTTGACTGTAATTTTCCTTTACCTACCCAAATCCTATAAAACGGCCCCACCCCTATCTCCCTTCCCTGTCTCTCTTTTCGGACTCAGTCCGTCTGCACCCAGCTGAAATAAACAGCCTTGTTGCTCACACAAAGCCTGTTTGGTGGTCTCTTCACACAGAC
>NW_016896715.1:0-1733 GCF_001698545.2 Rhinopithecus bieti | reverse complement strand
CCTTCCTGGCTGCTTTCATGGGCTGGTGTTGAGTGTCTGTGGCTTTTCCAGGTGCACGATGCAAGCTATCAGTGGATCCCATTCTGGAGTCTGGAGAACGGTGGCCCTCTTCCCAAAGCTCCACTAGGCAGTGCCCCAGTAGGGACTCTGTGTGGGGCTCTGACCCCACATTTCCCTTCCACACTGCCCTAGCAGAGGTTCTCCATGAGGGCCCCACCCCTGCAGCAAACTTTTGCCTGGGCATCTAGGCATTTCCATACATCTTCTGAAATCTAGGTGGAGGTTCCCAAACCTCAATTCTTGACTTCTGTGCACCTGCACATTCAACACCATGTGGAAGCTGCCAAGGTTTGGGGCTTCCACCCTCTGAAGCCACAGACTGAGCTGTACATTGGCCCCTTTCAGCCAGCCATGGCTGGAGGGGCTGGGACATGGTGCCATGTCCCTAGGCTGTACACAGCACAAGGACCCTGGGCCCGGCTCATGAAACCACTTTTCTTCCTGAGCCTCCAGGCCTGTGATGGGAGGGGCTACTGTGAAGGTCTCTAACATGGCCTGGAGACATTTTCCCAATGGTCTTGGGGATTAACATTAGGCTTCTTGCTACTTACACAAATTATTTCTGCAGCCAGCTTGAATTTCTCCCCAGAAAATGGGTTTTAATTTTCTATCAAATAGGCTGCAAAATTTCCAAACTTTTATGCTCTGCTTCCCTTATAAAACTGAATGCTTTTAACAGCACACAAGTCACCTCTTGAATGTTTTGCTGCTTATAGAAATTTCTACCAAATACCCTATATCATTTCTCTTAAGTTCAAAATTCCATAAGTCGCTAGGGCAGGGGTAAAATGCTGCCAGTCTCTTTGCTAAAACATAGCAAGAGTCACCTTTGCTCCAGTCAAGTTCCTCATCTCCATCTGAGACCACCTCAGCCTGGACCGTATTGTTCATATTGCTATCAGCATTTTGGGCAAAGTCATTCAACAAGTCTCTAGGAAATTCCAAACTTCCCCACATGTTCCTGTCTTCTTCTGAGCCCTCCAAACCGTTCCAGCCTCTACCTGTTACCCAGTTCCAAAGTTGCTTCCACATTTTGGGTATCTTTTAGCAGCACCCCACTCCTGGTACCAATATATTGTATTAGTCTGTTTTCATGCTGCTGATAAAGGCATACTTGAGACTGGGAAGAAAACAGGTTTAATTGGACTGATAGATCCACATGGCTGAGGAGGCCTCAGAATCATGGTGGGAGGTGAAAGGCACTTCTTAAGTGGTGGAGGCAAGAGAAAATGAGGAAGAAGCAAAAGCAGCCTAAAACCCTATCAGATCTCGTGAGACTTAATCACTATCATGAGAACAGCACAGGAAAGACTGGCCCCCCATGATTCAATTACCTCCCCTTGTTCCCTCCCACAACACGTGGGAAAGTTGAGACTTGGGTGGGGACACAGCCAAACCATATCACCAAGGTTTTGTTCTTGGACTTCTCTAATGTTCTATTGGTGAGACTACATTCATTTCCTGGCTTTATTACCTATACTGAAGACCCAAATTTGTATCTCGAACCCATTTCTCCTGAGCTGTAGTCATTAAATTGCTTATTTGATATTTTGACTTGGATGTCTGGTAAACATCTCCATCTTAACATGTCCCAAACTGTATCCAGTTTTGTTAAGGCTTTACCCTCCTTATTGCTAAGTGTAGCAACTCCTAATCTCTGCCAACTGCAAATA
>NW_016896714.1:0-398 GCF_001698545.2 Rhinopithecus bieti | reverse complement strand
CACACACATACACACACACACACATATATATACACACACACACACACACATACATATACATACACACACATATATACACACACATATATATACACACACATATATACATACACACACACATATATATACACACACACATACACACACACACACATATATATACACACATACACACACACACATATATATACACACACATATCTATACACACACACACATACACACACACACACATATATATACACACACATATATACACACACATATATATACACACACATATATACATACACACACACATATATATACACACACACATACACACACACACATATACATACACACACCCATATATATACACACACATATATACACACACATATATATGCACACACACA
>NW_016896713.1:0-598 GCF_001698545.2 Rhinopithecus bieti | reverse complement strand
TCCTGCCCATGCCTATGTCCTGAATGGTATTGCCTAGGTTTTCTTCTAGGATTTTATGGTGTAAGGAAGGGGTCCAGTTTCTGTTTTCTGCATGTTGCTAGCCAGTTTTCCAGCACCATTTATTAAATATGGAATCCTTTCCACATTGCTAGCTTTTGTCAGGTTTGTCAAAGCTCATATGGTTGTAGATGCGTATTATTTCTGAGGCCTTTGTTCTGTTCCATTGGTCTATGTATCTGTTTTGGTACCAGTACCATGCTGTTTTGGTTACTGTAGGCTTGTAGTATAGTTTGAAGTCAGGTAGCATGATGCCTCCAGCTTTGTTCTTTCTGCTTAAGATTCTCCTGGCTGTACATGCTCTTTTTTGGTTCCATATGAAATTTAAAGTAGTTTTTTTCTAATTCTGTAAAGAAAGTCAGTGGTAGCTTGATGGGGACAGCATTGAATCTATAAATTACTTTGGGCAGTATGGCCATTTTCACAATATTGATTCTTCCTATCCATGAACATGGAATGTTTTCCATTTGTTTGTATCGTCTGTTATTTCCTTGAGCAGTGGTTGGCAGTTCTCCTTGAAGAGGTCCTTCACATCCCTTGA
>NW_016896712.1:0-399 GCF_001698545.2 Rhinopithecus bieti | reverse complement strand
GAGACGGAGTCTGGCTCTGTCGCCCAGGCTGGAGTGCAGTGGCCGGATCTCAGCTCACTGCAAGCTCCGCCTCCCAGGTTCACACCATTCTCCTGCCTCCGCCTCCCAAGTAGCTGGGACTACAGGCGCCCGCCTCGTCGCCCGGCTAGTTTTTTGTATTATTTAGTAGAGACGGGGTTTCACTGTATTAGCCAGGATGGTCTTGATCTCCTGACCTTGTGATCCGCCCGTCTCGGCCTCCCAAAGTGCTGGGATTACAGGCTTGAGCCACCGCGCCCGGCCCACAGTTGATCTTATTGGCCATGGAGTCAATAAAAATTTAGTCGTTAAGGTCTCAAAACTTCATGACAAGATTACAAGTTGCAGTATATACTACCTTTGAGTGTTTTACTAGGAACA
>NW_016896711.1:0-1233 GCF_001698545.2 Rhinopithecus bieti | reverse complement strand
AGAATCTATGAGAGAATTGTATGGGTTTTCTCTTTTATCTGATTATGTAGTATCTTATAGCTAAAATGTGCTAATGTTAAGACATCTTTGAACTACGCATACAAACCCTATTTGGTTACAATTTATCACTTTTAACACAATGATTGACTCTCTTTTCAAATATATTATTAATAATGTATTCCTATGCTTACATAAAATTGAGCTATATTTTATTTTCATATTCAATTTTCCAATACTCTCTACAGTGTTAGAGTGAAGTCAGAATATTTACCCGACTTTTAAAATAGGAGCTATATTGAGATATAATTCATGTATTATATCATTCACTTATTTAAAGTTATAACTTGTTTTAGCATATTCACAGAATTATTAAACCATTATCACAAACAATTTTAGAAAATTTTATTACTCCAAAGAAAAGCCATATACCAATTTGCAGTCATTCCTAAGATGTCTGGTCCTGCCTTGCCTCCCTCAGACCCTAACAAGAGCCAATCTGCTTTCTTTGTCTACAAATTTGCATATTCTAGACATGTCATATGAATAGAATAATAAATTTTCATATTTTGTTTTTTATCTCATTCACTTAGTATAACGTTTTCCAGATGCATCTGTGTTGTACCGTTATCAGTTTTACCATTATTCCATCGTAGTGCCAAAATATTCCATTCATTGTCCAGATATACCATACTTTATTATCTGTTCATTACTTGAGCACTTCTGGTGATTTTACTCTTTGGTTATTATAAAAGTGCTACTAAAACATTCATGTGCACATGAATGTTTTGTGTGAAAATATGTTTTGTTTCTCTTGGGCTCTAAATTCGCCAAAGTATTGCCAACACTTGCTATTATATTTCTGACTCTTGTATTATAGCCATAGTAATGCGTGTGAAGTGGTGTCTCATTGCGCTTTTCATTTACAGTACCCTCATGGATAATGATGCTTATTGGCCATTGGTGTATGATGACTTTTAAATCTTTTGACTGTATTTTAATGAGGTAATTTGTCTTCTTATTATTGAGTCTTAGAAGTATTAATTATATATGTATGTATATTTATATACATATATACACACAAATATATACATCCCTTAACGGATTTATAAATGGTAAATATTTTCTCCCATTTCCAGGTTTTATTTTATTTTATTTTATTTACTTATTTATTTATTTTTTATTTTTTTATTTTTTTGAGGCGGAGTCTCACTCTGTCGCCCGGGCTGGAGTGCA
>NW_016896710.1:0-596 GCF_001698545.2 Rhinopithecus bieti | reverse complement strand
TTTCACACATCACAAAATAGTTTCTCAGAAAGCTTATTTCTAGTTTTATCTGAGGATATTTCCTTTTCACCAGAGGCCTCAATGCTCTCCCGAATATCCCATTTCAGATTCCAGGAAAACAGTGTTAGCAAACTGCTCCATGAAAAGAATGGTGTAACTCTGTGAGATGAATTCAGATATAGCAAATCAGTTTCTCAGAAAATATCTTTCTAGTATATATCTGAGAATATTTCCTTTGTCACAATAGGTCTCAATGCACAAAAGACTATCCCATTGCAGATTCCACGAAAACAGTGTTAGCAAACTGCTCAATGAAAATAAGGGTGTAACTCTCTGACATGAATTCACACATCACAAAGCAGATTCTCAGAAAGCTTCTTTCTAGTTTTAATCTGAGAATATTTCCTTTTCACCATAGGTCTCATTGCACTACAGAATATCCAATTGTAGATTTCATGAAAGCATGGTTAGTAAACTGCTATGTGAAAAGATAGGTGTAACTCTGTGAGATGAATTCACACATTACAAAGCAGTTTCTCAGAAAGCTTCTTTCCTATTTTATCCTAGGATATTTCTTTTTTCACCATAGGCCTCAA
>NW_016896709.1:0-394 GCF_001698545.2 Rhinopithecus bieti | reverse complement strand
CTCTGTTTTATTTCTTTACTCTTTTAGTCAAAATTATGCTTTCATTTTGTCTTTGAACATTTTCAATACACTTATATTCAATTCTTCATCAGACTATTACACAAAATAATTTATTTTCTTCCTTCTTTTTTTAAATTATACTTTGAGTTCTAGGGTACATGTGCACAACGTGCAGGTTTGTTACATATGTATACATGTGCCACGTTGGTTTGCTGCACACGTTAACTCATCATTTAGATTAGGTATTTCATTTAGATTAGGTATTTCTCCTAATGCTATCCTTCCCCTGCCCCTGCACCGCATGGCAGGTCCTGGTGTGTGATGTTCCCCACCCTGTGTCCAGGTATTCTCATTGTTCAATTCCCACATATGAGTGAGAACATGCAGTGTTTGG
>NW_016896708.1:0-230 GCF_001698545.2 Rhinopithecus bieti | reverse complement strand
TTTCGAAAATGAAAATGGGAAAGCATTTCCCATTGATGTGTTGGATTTGAAAACCTCAGTGTATGGCCGGGCGCGGTGGCTCAAGCCTGTAATCCCAGCACTTTGGGAGGCCGAGACGGGCGGATCACGAGGTCAGGAGATCGAGACCATCCTGGCTAACACGGTGAAACCCTGTCTCTACTAAAAAAAAAAATACAAAACTAGCCGGGCGAGGTGGCGGGCGCCTGTAG
>NW_016896707.1:0-1235 GCF_001698545.2 Rhinopithecus bieti | reverse complement strand
TGTGGTGAAAAGAAAATACCCTCAGAAAAAAACTAGAAAGAAGCTTTCGGAGAAACCACTTTGTGATGTGTTAATTCATCTCACAGAGTTATACTTTTCTTTTCATGGATCAATTTGGTAGCATTGCTTATGGGGAATCGGAGAAGGGATATTTTGGATCACATTGAAGCCTGTGGTGACAAACGAAATATCCTGAGATATAAACCAAAAGGAA
Source organism: Rhinopithecus bieti (assembly GCF_001698545.2). NCBI lineage: Eukaryota > Metazoa > Chordata > Mammalia > Primates > Cercopithecidae > Rhinopithecus > Rhinopithecus bieti. The sequence goes on along the minus strand of NW_016896707.1, from coordinate 1,021 downwards.
GCTTTCTGAGAAATTTCCTTGTGACGTGTAAATTCATCTCACAGAGTTGCACCTTTCTTTGGTTTTAGCAGTTTGCTAACACTGTTTTCGTGGAATCTGCAAAGGGATATTTGGGAGCAAATTTAGACCTGTAGTGAAAAGGAAATATTCTCAGATAAAAGCTAGAGCAAAGCTTCCTGAGAAACTGCTTTGTGATGTGTGAGCTCATCTTACAGAATTACACTGTACTTTTCTTTGAGCAGTTTGATAACACTGTTTCTGTAGAATCTGCCATAGGATATTTGAGATCACGTTGAAGCCTATGGTGACAAAGGAAATATCCTCAGATAAAATCCAAAAGAGGCTTTCTGAGAAACCTCTTTGTGATGGGTGAAATCGACTCACTGCGTTACACCGTTTTTTCATTGAGCAGTTTGCTTATACTGTTTTCTTGGAATCTGCAATGGGATATTTCGGAGCTCATTGAAGCTTATGGTGACAAAGGAAATGTCCTCAGATAAAATCAAAAGAAGCTATCTGATAAACTGCTTTGTGATGTGCGAATTCATCTCACAGAGTTACATCACTCTTTTCATGCAGCAGGTTGGTAGCACTGTTTTAAGGTATCTGAGAAGGGATACTTTGAATCTCATTGAAACCTATGGTGAAAAGGAAATATCCTCACATAAAAGTGGAAAGAAGCTTTGTGCAAAACTGCTTTGTGCAAAACTGCTTTGTGATGTGTGAATTCATCTCAAAGAGTTACATGATTCCTTTCTTGGAGCAGTTTCCTAACACTGTTTTCATGGAATCTGCATTAGGATATTTGGGAGTGGTTTGAAACATATGGTGACAAACGAAATATCCTCAGACAAAAGCAAAAGAAGCTTTCTGAGAAACTGCTTTCTGGTGTGTTAATTCAATTCTCAGAGTTACAAGATTCTTTTCATAGTTCAGTTTGGTAACACTCTTTTGGGGAATCTGAGAAGGGATATTTTGGATTGCATTGAAGTGTATGGTGTCGAAGGAAATAACCTCAGAT
>NW_016896706.1:0-3462 GCF_001698545.2 Rhinopithecus bieti | reverse complement strand
GGCTAGACCAGTCAGGACTGAGGCTGGACCAGTGGAGCCAAGGCTGGATCCATTGTGGGTTGGGGTCAATTCTAACCCAAAAGGATCAAGGCTGGACCTTTGGGGCTGAGACTGGACCACTGCAGTCAAGGCTGTGCCCTTGCAGGTCAAGGCTAACCCAAAAGGTCCGCGGCTGGTCTAGTCAGGACTGAGGCTGGACCAGTGGAGCCCAGGCAGGACCCATAGGGGTTGAGCCTAACCCAGCGGGGCCAAGGCTAGACCAGTAGGAACCGGGCTGGACCAGTGGGACTGAGGCTGGTTTGACAGGGCTTGCTTTTGCCCAAGACAGTTGTAAATGGGTAGGGGCACCCCAAGGCCACTGAATCGGGAGGTGGGTATAGCCCTGCCGCCCCACTGACTGCCTGAAGGGTGGGTCGGTCCCCAGCTGAGTCCCGAGAGTGCAGAGGAGTACATTGAGTACCTCAAGTCAAGTGACCGGCTGGATGAGGCTGCACAGCGCCTGGCCACTGTGGTGAACGACGAGCGTTTTGTGTCTAAGGCCGGCAAGTCCAACTACCAGGTGGGCCTGCCGGGAGCCGAGTGGGTGGGAGGGCCACCCCCCTCAGTGACTGAGCCTGAGACTCTCCCCCCGCTGCCCCATGCCCTGCAGCTATGGCACGAGCTGTGCGACCTCATCTCCCAGAACCCGGACAAGGTACAGTCCCTCAATGTGGACGCCATCATCCGCGGGGCCTCACCCGCTTCACCGACCAGCTGGGCAAGCTCTGGTGTTCGCTCGCCGACTACTACATCCGCAGCGGCCACTTCGAGAAGGTGCACGCTGGCACACGGGGCTCTGGGATCGGGGCGGGGTCTCCCTCCGACACTTGGGGATACATGTTGACACATGCACAGGCAGAAAACATGCGCCATTTATGGCTGGGCGCAGTGGCTCACGCCTGTCATCCCAGCACTTGGGGAGGCCAAGGCAGTAGGATCACTTGAGGTCAGTGCTTCAAGACCAGCCTGGCCAATATGGCGAAACCCCATCTCTACTAAAATACAAAATTGGTCACATATGGTGGCAGGCACCTATAATCCCAGCTACTCGGGAGGCTGAGGCAGGAGAATCGCTTGAACTTGGGAGGTGGAGGTTGCAGTAAGCCGAGATCACGCCACTGCACTCCAGCCTGGGTGGCAGAGCGAGATTCCATCTCAAAAAAAAAAAAAAAAAAAAGTGCCATTTGTGACAGACATGCATGTCCCTGCACACGATTGCCATCCTGGTGAGGGGAGGGAGACACTCCTGCCCACAAGCCCGCCAAACTTGGAGTCAGCCACACTTGCGTTCAGGGTACACCCCTGGCTGTGTGGCCTTGGCCCCACTAAGGCTGGGTGTCCTCATTTGTAAAATCAGGGTGACAGTTACTGCCTGTCACCAATCAGCACAGTGACGCAGGCACAGCACTGAGGAGGTACGTGGTGTGAGGGCCACTCCCTTGGGGTTAGGTGACTATGGCTCTTGGTAGGCGGTGGAGTGGCAAGCTCAGGGGACGGTCTAGGGGCAGGTGGGCACAGAGGGGCTGGAGCCGAGAGCAGGGAGGCACAGGAACCCGGGGAAGATAGGGTGGGAGCCTCGAAAGCCAAACGGGCTGGCCGTGCTGCTGACTAGGGGAGCTGCCAGTGGGGTGTGGACGGCATGTGCTTCCCAGCGCCCCTTCTAGGGGCACGTGGAGGCCAAGGCTGCTGGAGGCAGCAGGGCGAGACCCGTCAGGGCTGGGTAGAGAGTGGGCCTGAGGTGGGGTGGGTGAGCCAGGTGGGGACAGGCAGGCCAGGGAAAGAGGGTCAGGCAAGCGAGAGGGGCACTTTGGAGCAAAGTCTGAGCCCTCGGAGGATGAGCTGAGGCCAGGGTCCCTGCAGGGTGGACCCATAGGCGGTGGGGGGTTTTGGCCACCTATTGGGTGCCAAGTGCTTCACACACGTGTGTCAGTTGAGCCTGAGGTCACTGTGCACAAAGAGCAGTCACCTGGTTTACTAAGGAGGTCCTGAAGCTCCCAAGATCACCCTGGCAGTGCAGGGCAGGTTGGGGTGAGAGGCCTCTACTGACACTCTGTCCTGGGATCACTGCCCAGAGGTGCTGGATGGGCCCCGGAAGGCCCCAGGGGTTCCAGATTGGGGCTGGTGCTAAGAGTGCTGCTGCCTGTCCCCTGCGTCACTTTCCTTTCACCTCCCCTTCCCTGGGTCCCCACAGGCTCGGGATGTGTACGAGGAGGCCATCCGGACGGTGATGACCGTGCGGGACTTCACACAGGTGTTTGACAGCTATGCCCAGTTCGAGGAGAGCATGATCGCTGCAAAGATGGAGACCGCCTCAGAGCTGGGGCGCGAGGAGGAGGGTGAGCCTCTGGGGCCCCTGGCTGGTGGGGAGAGAGCTGAGTGGACATCAGTGGGTGGGGCGGGGCATATCTCAGGTGGGGCAGCCCCAGGAGGCTCAGCTGGGGCCAGCAGGGAAGGAGGCTGGGTGAATGCAGGGGTGTGGGGTCCTGGAGGAGCCAGGAATGGGGACATATCTCAGGCCTTGGCCAGAGCCTGGCAGGGCAGGAGGGCTAGGGGAACCATGCGGGTAGGAGGGGTATCTGCAGTACCTGGGGCTGGGGTGGGGCTCAGGTGGACACCCAAGCTGAGTGTCTAGGGCCCAGAGCACTTGGCTGGGGCTGGAGCGGAGTGAGGGCAGGGAGCAGAGGTGGCGGCATTCAGGGCCCTGCATCCTGGGTCTCGGTCCCTCACGAACTCCCCTCGCGGCTCCCAGATGATGTGGACCTGGAGCTGCGCCTGGCCCGCTTCGAGCAGCTCATCAGCCGACGGCCCCTGCTGCTCAACAGCGTCTTGCTGCGCCAAAACCCACACCACGTGCACGAGTGGCACAAGCGTGTCGCCCTGCACCAGGGCCGCCCCGGGAGGTGCGTGAAGCCTGCCCTGGTCCTCCCCGAGGGCCAGTTTCCTGCAGAACTGGGGAGCCACCCACCTTCACCCGTAATGTCACCTCCTAGGGGCCTGACTGTGCTTAGTAGGTCCCATTCCACCCATGTTCTTGGGGTTCTTGTCCTGCTCTAGCCCCGCCCCTCAGAGCCACAGCTCCCTCCTAGCCCCACCCCTTGGAGCGCCACTGCTCTCTCCCGGCCCTGCCCATTAGGGCCACAGCTCTCCTGACCCTGCCCCTTGGGGACCACAGCTCTCTCTTGGTCCCGACCCTTGGCAGGGGCCACATTTCCTTCCTGGCCTCTCCTGACAGGGGCCACAGCACCCTCCAGGCTCCCCCCTCAGAACCACAGCTCTGCCCCGACACTCATCTGCAGGGTCCTGAGTCCCATATGACCCCTCTCTCCTGTCTCCAGATCATCAACACCTACACAGAGGCTGTGCAGACAGTGGACCCCTTCAAGGCCACAGGCAAGCCCCACACTCTGTGGGTGGCGTTTGCCA
>NW_016896705.1:0-252 GCF_001698545.2 Rhinopithecus bieti | reverse complement strand
ACTGCAGCTGGCCAGGTCTCCTGGGAGTCAGAGAGGGCCATGGGTTCCACCCCAGAGCCCACCTCATCAGCACTGTGCTCTCACCATCTGAGCACCAGCCCGGAGGAAAAGGAGAAAGAAAGGGTGAGGCTGATCCCCAAGCAAAATGGAAATGCCTCCACCTCCCACCCTCAAAAGCAGCCAACAATGGACCCTGGGCACCGGGGCCTCATAGGGAGTTGTTTGCATCACAGTAAAATCTACAAAGTTCCT
>NW_016896704.1:0-253 GCF_001698545.2 Rhinopithecus bieti | reverse complement strand
TGAGATGGAGTCTCGCTCTGTTGCCCAGGCTGGAGTGCAGTGGCCGGATCTCAGCTCACTGCAAGCTCCGCCTCCCGGGTTCCCGCCATTCTCCTGCCTCAGCCTCCCGAGTAGCTGGGACTACAGGCGCCTGCCACCTCGCCCGGCTAATTTTTTGTATTTTAGTAGAGACGTGGTTTCACCGTGTTAGCCAGGATGGTCTCGATCTCCTGACCTCGTGATCCGCCCGTCTCGTCCTCCCAAAGTGCTGGGA
>NW_016896703.1:0-230 GCF_001698545.2 Rhinopithecus bieti | reverse complement strand
TAGTGTGTTATTAATGTTAAACTTAGTTTTAATAAAACTTTGTAGACATATTTATTTAATTTTTAATGTCTGACCATAAGGTAAGATTTTTATATACTTTTTTTAACCTTTTATAATTTTTGTTAAAGAACAGGTTAGTGCTTTAAGAAAACCCGTTGTGTGTGTTTTTTTTAATGTTCAGTTCACAGAAAACTGGATTATACCCCTTTAACTTTAGCCAATATGCTTAG
>NW_016896702.1:0-1247 GCF_001698545.2 Rhinopithecus bieti | reverse complement strand
CTATAGTATCTTCCACATCTATCATTGAGGCTACCACTCTGCCTCTCTTCACTACCACTCAACAAGCTGAAGTCATTGCCGTAATTCGGGCCTTCACTCTTGCAAAGGGACTATGCGTCAATATTTATGCTGACTCTAAATATGCCTTCCATATCCTGCACCACCATGCTGTTACATGGGCAGAAAGAAATTTCCTCACTACACAAGAGTCCTCCATCATTAATGCCTCTTTAATAAAACTCTTGTTAAAGCTGCTTTACTTCCAAAGGAAGCTGGAGTCGTTCACTGCAAGGGCCATCAAAAGGCATCAGATCCCATCGCTCAGGGCAATGCTTATGCTGATAAGGTAGCTAAAGATGCAGCTAGTGTTCCAACTTCTGTCCCTCATGGCCAGTTTTCTCCTTCTCATTGGTTACTCCTATTTACTCTCCTACTGAAGTTTCCACATATCAATCCCTCTCCACTCAAGGCAGATGGTTCTTAGACCAAACAAAAAATATCTCCATCCAGCCTCACAGGCCCATTCTATTCTGTCGTCATTTCATAACCTTTTCCATGTAAGTTACAAGCCATTAGCCCACCTCTTAAAACCTCTCATTTCCTTTCCATCGTGAAAATCTATCCCCAGTCCGCCACTCTTGACTCCCTCTTAGAGTGAATAGATGAGTTTTGCTGACAGGACACACTCCAACACTTTCACCCTGATGAAGCCCTATTCTTTACTTTAATACTCACTCTTATTCTTGTTCCCGTTCTTATGCCACCCTATACCTCTCCCCAGCTATCTCCACCACACTATCGATCTCACTCACTCTCTCCTAGCTGTTTCTAATCCTTCTTTAACAAACAATTGCTGGCTTTGCATTTCTCTTTCTTCCAAAATTGCCGAGGACCTGACTCACTCACTGCTAAAAAAAAGGGGACTATATTTTAAATGAAGAGTGTTGTTTTATCTAAATCAATCTGGCCTGGTATATGACAACATAAAAAACTCAAGGATAGAGCCCAAAACTCACCAGCCAAGCAAATAATTATGCTGAACCCCTTGGACATTCTTTAACTGGATGTCCTGGATATTCCCAATTCTTAGTACTTTAATACCTATTTTCCCCTTCTTTTATTCAGACCTTGTGTCTACCATTTAGTTTCTTAATTCATACAAAACTACATCCAGGCCATCACCAATAATTCTGTTGTTATGCCCAGACCGTTTATTCCCCAAAGAAGACCACCAGAGTCCAGAGTCA
>NW_016896701.1:0-609 GCF_001698545.2 Rhinopithecus bieti | reverse complement strand
CTCCCCATGATAGGCCCCAGTGCGTGATGTTCCCCTTCCCGAGTCCAAGTAAGAGGCAGGGCAACGCGCACTACAGGGAGGGATCTTACAGGCCCGTTTTCGAGGGAAAACAGCCAAGTGAGCTGCAGCGAGCGCACGTGTGTAGATCCCAGTTACAGGTCCGTCAAGATGGCGAGAGAATACACACACTGCCCAGCCCATACACGCTCGCAAAGGCACACAGAAAGGGGAAACCCCAAAGGCTTGTCAGCCATATCCTCTGGGGAGGGGAGCGGGGAGAGAGGTGGGAGCAGAGGGGCCTAGACATTTTACTTTATTAAAATGTATGTACTGGCTGAGTGTTTCACCAAAACACATTTAATATTCACCAGCATTTTAATCAAACCCACCTGTGCGTCTTTGAGGGTCTGCTTTTCTAGCTGGGGAGATGTCGGCACTGAAACAAAGTGACCTGTGGGCAAGAGCAGACAGCGAGGGGAGGAAGCAGGACTTCCTGCACGGGCCGCCGCTCTGGGCATCAGGAGAGGTGGCAAACAGGCTGGTCTCCTCTAGGAAGGCGGCCACTGGAGTAGAGGAGCCAGCCTCCCACACGATCAGGATGTGAGCACG
>NW_016896700.1:0-609 GCF_001698545.2 Rhinopithecus bieti | reverse complement strand
TGAAATCTCATAGTACATAACATTTTAGAGGCTTATTTCACTTAGCATAATTCCCTAGAGATTCATCCAAGATATTAATATTTGTGTATCAATAGTTCATATTTTGTTGCTGTTGTTGAGACAGAGTCTCACTATGTTGCCAAGGCTGGAGTGCAGTGGTGTGATCTTGCCTCACTGCAACCTCTGCCTCCCGGATTCAAGCGATTCAGGTGCCTCAGCCTCCTGAGTAGCTGGGACTACAGGTGCACACCACCAGGCCCAACTAATTTTGTATTATTAGTAGAGATGGGGTTTCACCATGTTGGCTACACTGGTCTTGAACTCCTGACCTCATGATCTGCCTGTCTCGGCTTCCCAAAGTACTGGGATAACAGACATGAGCCACGGTGCACGACCAATATTTCATTTTATTACTGAGTAGTATTCCATGGGATGGATGTACCACAGCTTGACCATTCACTTATTGTAGGACATATTGATTATTTCCAGCTATTGGCTATTACAAGTAAAGCTGCTATGAACAATTATGTACAAATTTCTGGATGGGGATAAATTTTAATTTCTCTGAAGTGTAATTGTTGAATTGTATGGTCATTGCATGTTTAGTTG
>NW_016896699.1:0-231 GCF_001698545.2 Rhinopithecus bieti | reverse complement strand
ATGCCAACGCCGCCAGGATCCCTCCCGCGGATGCCAACGCCAGGATCCCTCCCGCGGATGCCAACGCCAGGATCCCTCCCGCGGATGCCAACGCCAGGATCCCTCCCGCGGATGCAAACGCCAGGATCCCTCCCGCGGATGCCAACGCCAGCCAGGATCCCTCCCGCGGATGCCAACGCCAGCCAGGATCCCTCCCGCGGATGCAAACGCCAGCCAGGATCCCTCCCGCGG
>NW_016896698.1:0-254 GCF_001698545.2 Rhinopithecus bieti | reverse complement strand
CATACATATACATATATACACACACACATATATACACACACACATACATATACACACATACATATACATATACACACACATACATATACATATATACACACACATACATATACATATATACACACACATACATATACATATACACACACATACATACATATACACACATACATATACATATATACACACACATACATATACATATATACATACACACATACATATACATATACACACACATACATACATATACA
>NW_016896697.1:0-610 GCF_001698545.2 Rhinopithecus bieti | reverse complement strand
CAGAAGGGGTGTACACCCCCTGCTATATTGAGACTAATAGCATCCTCTCGCCCTCTGGATATTAGGAACAATATCACAGGGGTGGTGTACACGCCCTGTGACATTGGAAGAAATAGCATCCTCTCCACCTTTGGATGTTAGGGAGGTCTGTACCCCTGCAATATTGGGAGTCTTATCATCCTCTCCCACTCAGGATATGAGGAACAAGATGACTGAAGGGATGTACACCCACTGCGATATTTTCAATAATGTCATCCTATACCCCTGGCTATTAGGAATAACATCATAGAGGGGTGTACCCTTTCTGGGATATTGTGAGTAATATCATCCTCTCCACCCCGGATATCAGGAACAATTATATTAATTATTAGTATTAATAAATATAAGCACAATAAATAGTAATCATCAATATTAATAATTATAATAAAGAGAGTAAAAGTTAATACTGATTAAAATATTGACAATCAATCACTATTAATAATTAACAGTAATATCACTATTAATAATAGAATAATCATATCAGTAATTAATTTTACTTAATTAAATCAGTAATAAGAGATGTCGGTAATAAAATAATAATTAATATTAAGATCAATAACTAATATTATTG
>NW_016896696.1:0-229 GCF_001698545.2 Rhinopithecus bieti | reverse complement strand
CATTATTTCATTTCATTTCATTATTTCATTTCATTCATTTCATTTCATTATTTCATTTCATTTCATCATTTCATTTCATTTCATTTCATTATTTCATTTCATTTCATTATTTCATTTCATTTCAATCATTTCATTTCATTATTTCATTTCATTTCATTCATTTCATTTCATCATTTCATTTCATTTCATTTCATCATTTCATTTCATTCATTTCATTTATTTTATTTCA
>NW_016896695.1:0-598 GCF_001698545.2 Rhinopithecus bieti | reverse complement strand
TTATGTTCTGTATGGTATTGCCCAGGTTTTGTTCTAGAATTTTATGGTCCTAGGTCTTCAGTTTAAATATTTGATCCATCTTGAGTTGATTTTGTATAAAGTATAAGGAAGGGGTGCAGTTTCAGTTTTCTGCATACGGCTAGCCAGTTATCCCAACACCATTTATTAAATAGGGAATCTTTTCCCCATTGCTTGTGTGTGTCAGGTTTGTCAAGGATCAGATGGTGATAGATGTGTGGTGTTATTTCTGAGGCCTCTGTTCTGTTCCATTGGTCTATATCTCTGTTTTGGTACCAGTACCATGCTCTTTTGTTTACTGTAGCCTTGTTGTATAGTCTGACATCAGGTAGCTTGATGCCTCCAACTTTTTTCTTCTTGCCCAGGATTATCTTGGCTATGCAGGCTCTTTTTTGGTTCCATATAAAGTTTAAAGTAGTTTTTTCCAATTCTGTGAAGAAAGTCAGTGGTAGCTTGATGGGGATAACATTGAATCTATAAACTACTTTGGGCAGTAAGGCCATTTGATGATATTGATTCTTCCTATCCATGAGCAAGGAATGTTTTCCATTTGTTGGAGTCCTCTCTTATTTCCTTGAGC
>NW_016896693.1:0-204 GCF_001698545.2 Rhinopithecus bieti | reverse complement strand
GGATCACAAGGTCAGGAGATGGAGACCATCCTGGCTAACACCGTGAAACCCCGTCTCTACTAAAAAAATACAAAAAACTAGCTGGGCGAGGTGGCAGGCACCTGTAGTCCCAGGTACTTGGGAGGCTGAGGCAGGAGAATGGCGTAAACCCAGGAAGCGGAGCTTGCAGTGAGCTGAGATCCGGCCACTGCAATCCAGTCTGGG
>NW_016896692.1:0-755 GCF_001698545.2 Rhinopithecus bieti | reverse complement strand
CAACAGAGCGAGACTCTGTCTCAAATAAATAAATAAATAAATAAATAAATAAATAAATAAATAAAATGAAACTAGCCAGGTGTAGTGCCACACACCTGTAGTCCCAGCTACTCTGGAGGCTGAGGTGGCAAGATTCCTTGAGCCCAGGAGATCAAGGCTGCAGTGAACATGAGTGTGCCACTGCATTCTAACCTGAGTGACAAAGCAAGACCCAGTCTCTATTTTTTAAAAAAACTATTTAAGAAAACTGCAACCAAGTATTAATGCAGTGATTTGTGATCTTGGATGCACATTAGAATCATCTAAGGGCTTTTAGAATCTTCCATGCCCTGGTCACACCCAAGGCCAATTTTTTTTTTTTTTTTTAATTTATTTTAGGTTGCGGGATACATGTGCAGAACATGCAGGTTTGTTACATACGTAAACGTGTGCCATGGTGGTTTGCTGTACCTATCAACCCATTATGTAGGTATTAAGCCCAGCATGCATTAACTATTAGTCCTGATGCTCTCCCTCCCCTGTGCCATCGACAGGCCCCAGTGTGTGATGTTCTCCTCCCTGTGTCCATGTATTCTCATTGTTCATTTCCCACTTATGAGTGAGAACATAGAGGCGTTTGGTTTTCTGTTCCTGTGTTAGTTTGCTGAGGATGATGGCTTCCAGTTTTATCTATGTCCCTGCAAAGAACATGATCTCATTGCTTTTATGGCTATATAGTATTCCATGGTGTAGATATACCACATTTTCTTTATCCA
>NW_016896691.1:0-396 GCF_001698545.2 Rhinopithecus bieti | reverse complement strand
CTCTGTCTCTTCCTCCCTCTCCTCACCCTGCCTCTGTCTCTTTTATACTTCTATCATCATCCTTTAAAAAAAAAAAAAATCCTTTTAAAAAAATAAAATAAAATAGAGACCAGATGTCACTGTGTTGCTCGAGTTGGTTTGAAATTCCTGGGCTCAAACCATCCTCCCACCTCAGCCTCCCAAAGTGCTGGGATTACAGGCATGAGCCACTGCACCTGGCCTTCTAACAGTGATCCGTCAGCTATCTGTCATCTGTCTATCATTTATTATCTTTCTATCCATCCATTCATCTACCTACCCATCATCTACCATCTATTCATCTATCCGTCCATCTCATCCATGCATCTATCCATCCATTCATCTATCTATCTGCCCATCATCTACTCTCTGTTCACC
>NW_016896690.1:0-233 GCF_001698545.2 Rhinopithecus bieti | reverse complement strand
AGGAAACATGTAATTAACTATTCAAAAAAGCATTACTTATAATATTCTCAAACAGAAAATAACCAAAATGTTCATCCACTATAGAATAGATAAATAGGTGTTCAGCCTGCTTCCGGACGGGTGAGGAGACTCGTAGTCTGGTTCTAGGACTTCCCTAACAGCATGGCCCCTAAACGCCAGTCTCCACTCCTGCCTCAAAAGAAGAAACCAAGACCACCGCCTGCTCTGGGACT
>NW_016896689.1:0-599 GCF_001698545.2 Rhinopithecus bieti | reverse complement strand
TTTTCTTAGGAGAAGAATGCTGCTATTACATAAACGAATCAGGTCTAGTTGACACAATATCCAAACCCTAAACCGGATTAAAACAGAACTAAAGAACTACAACACTCCCTTAACCCCAGGTCCACCTATATGTTTATTACCGGTAATGCAACAGATGCTCCCATTTCTCATCCCTATACTAATTCTCTGTCTTATCCTATGTTTTGCCCCATTTTAATCAAATTTCTCTCAGCCAAAGTTCAAGAGATCACCCGTGTCGCCTTCAACCAGATGCTCCTACATCCCTACGTCCAGGTGCCAACCATAGACCCTCATGACAATGCCCCTGACAGCAGGAAGCAGCCGGACAGACAACGACGCCTCCAATCATCATAATCAATAAAAGGTTGGACTGTCTGGACGGAGGGAGAGGGAAACAAAGAACAAAGGCGACTAAGATGGTGTACTTCCGGGTTCTTCATCACCAACTTTCCCGTGCCCGGGAAAGGCACAGGTCAACTGCACAGGCACAGCATGACGTCCAACTGAGGAAATCGAAACCTACCTGGCCGCGTCCACCACACGGCCCTCGACCCGCCCGCATCCCGCCTACCACCCTC
>NW_016896688.1:0-598 GCF_001698545.2 Rhinopithecus bieti | reverse complement strand
AGCATATTTTAGAAAAGTTATAAAGAAAAATAAATTTATAATATATTTTATATGCTTCCTGAAGTAATATTGTAGTTACCTTTATTGCTGTTATTTCATTGTGTGAGTTTGAGAACTTTCCTATCTATATTCTTTCATTACACCCTAAAAGGTTCCCTTTAGTATTTCTGGTAGGGCAGGTTTGTGGGCAACAGATTTCTTCAGTTTGGGTTTGTTGGGGAATTTATTAATATTTCTTTTATTTTGGTGGCTAATTTTCTGAATATAAAATCCATGAGTGATAGTATTTCTTTCAGCATTTTCATTATGTCATCTCACTTCCTTCTGGTCTCCACGATTTCTGACGAGAAGCCTACTGTTAATGTTATTGAAAATTTCTTTTACAAGATGTGTTGCTTTTCTCTTGCTGTTTGAACCCCTTTTGCCTTTCTTTTCTTACTTTTGTCTTGTCCTTATTTTGCCCTTTTGCCTTCTTGGGATGATGTAGCAAGAAGATGCTTGCAAGATGCTGACCTCTCAATTTTGGACTTCCCAGGCTCCAGAAACTTTAAAAAATATATTTTTTGTTAATTATAAATTACATAGTCTCAGGTATTCT
>NW_016896687.1:0-1509 GCF_001698545.2 Rhinopithecus bieti | reverse complement strand
AATATCCCTTTGCTGTTTCCATGAACACAGTGTTAGCAAACTGCCCAATGAAAAGAACAGTGTAACTCTGTGAGATGAATACACACATCACAAAGCAGGTTCTCAGGAATCTTCTTTCTGCTTTTATCTGAGGATATTTGCTTTTCAACATAGGCCTCAATGAGCTCCCATATATCCCTTTGCAGAGTCCATGAAAAGAGTGTTAGCAAACTGCTCAATGTAAAGAACGGTTTAACTCTGTGAGATGAATTCACACATCACAAAGAACTTTCTCAGAAAGCATCTTTCTAGTTTTATCTGAGGATATTTTAATGTCAAAAGAGTCTTCAATGCGTTCCAAAATATCCCATTGCAGATTCCAAGAAAACAGTCTTAGCAAACTGCTCAATGAAAAGAACAGTGTAACTCTGTGAGATGAATTCACACATCACAAAGCAGTTTCTCAGAAAGGTTCTTTTGCTTTTCATCTGAGGGTATTTCCTATGTCACCATAGGCTTCAATGTGCAGGTAAATATCCTATTACAGATTCCATGAAAACAGTGTTAACAAACTGATCAATGAAAGAATGGTGTAACACTGTGAGGTGAATTCACAGATCACAAATGACTTTCTCAGAAAGCTTCTTTCTCGTTTTGTCTGGGGATATTTCATTTGTCAATACAGGCTTCAAAGTGATCTAAAATATCCCTTCTCAGATTCCACCAAAACAGTGCTACCAAATGATCCATGCAAAGAATCATGTAACACTGTGAGATGAATTAATAAGACATGAAGCATTTTCTCACAAAGCTTCTTTCTAGTTTTGTCTGGGGATATATCCTTTGTCACCATAAGCTTCAATGTGCTCCAAATTATCCCATTGAAGATTCCAAGAAAACAGTGTTAGTAAACTGCTCAATTGAAAGAAAAGTTTAACTCTATCAGATGTATTCACACATCACAACGCAGTTTCTCAGAAAGCATCTTTTGGTTTTATATGTGGATATTTCCTTTGTCACCATAGGCTTCAATGTGCTCCTAAATATAATATTGCAGTTTCCACAAAACATTGTTATCAAATTGCTCAATGAAAAGAATGGTGTTACTCTGTGAGATGAATTCACTCATCACCAAGCAGGTTCTTGGAAACCTTCTTTATAGTTTTATATGAGCATATTTCTCTTTGCACTATATGCCTCAATGCACTCCCAAATATCCTTCAGTAGATCCCATGAAAACAGTCTTAGCAAACTGCTCCATGAAAAGGAAGGTGTAACTCTGTGAGGTGAATTCGCACATCACAAAGAACTTTCTCAGAAAGCTTCTTTCTAGTTTTATCTGAGGATATTTCCTTTGTCACCATAGGCTTCAATGCAATCCAAAATATCCTTTCTCAGATTCCCCAAAACAGTTAACCAACCTGATCCATGAGAAGAATCATGTTACACTGAGAGATGAATGATCACATCTCAAAGTAGTTTCTCAGAAAGCTTCTTCTTTCTCGTTTTATCTGAGGATATTTCCTTTTC
>NW_016896686.1:0-394 GCF_001698545.2 Rhinopithecus bieti | reverse complement strand
TCCCAGCTATTTATCTTTGTTGTTATTGCATTTACTTTTGGCTTCTTGGTTATGAAATCCTTGCCTAAGCCAATGTCTAGAAGAGTTTTCCAATGTTATCTTCTAGAATTTTATACTTTCAGGTCTTAGGTTTAAGTCCTTAGTACATGTGTAGTTGATTTTGTGTAAGATGAGAGATGAGGATCCAGTTTCATTCTCCTACAGGTGGCTAGCCAATTATTCCAGCACCATTTGTTGAAAAGAATGTCCTTTCCCCACTTTATGTTTTGTTTGCTTTGTCGAAGATCAGTTAGCTGTAAGTATTTGGCTTTATTTCTGGGTTCTCTATTGTGTTCCATTGGTCTATGTGCCTATTTTATACCATTACCATGCTATTTTGGTGACTATGGCCTTC
>NW_016896685.1:0-601 GCF_001698545.2 Rhinopithecus bieti | reverse complement strand
CGTATTTATTTTCTATTTATATTTTATATGTAAGTATAAAGTATTATATATTAACTAATATTATATATTAGACAATGGTACCAGGAAAACCCAATAAGCTGCCTCAAAGCAAATGTCTCAGCTTCTTTAGACATTGCTAGGGAGAGCACAATGTAAATATAAAATATTAATGTTATATATTTACAATACAAGCATAAAATAATATAACTACTTTATACTGATATATTTTAAAATATATAGTAAGATATATATTTATTTTACTTTCACATACCAATCCTTTTAAAGACTCTGTTTTACAGAAAACTTGTTATCCTGAATAAGTATCTGGAGGAATGAAGGAGAGATTTTGTTTGTTGATTTGTGTGTTTGCTTATTGTGTTGTTTACCTTTGTTATAAGAAACAGGAATTTTGACCTTATTGCCATGACTTTTCACAGTATTTTATGTTATTCTTGTGTTCTGTAGTATTATTGTGACCTTGAGTAGAATCCCAGCTGATAGTGATGCTGCTTTGCCTCCATTCACCTTTTCCACCTAATTGGACTTTCCCCAGGAGTTAATTTCTTTCCTTCCTTCCTTCCTTCCTTCCTTCCTTCCTTCC
>NW_016896684.1:0-1978 GCF_001698545.2 Rhinopithecus bieti | reverse complement strand
CACAGAGGGTCCTGCACGGACCCGGGACCCCGGACCCCAGGCTGCATCCCCCCCGGCCACAGATCTGCAGACGGCTGAATTCCAGAGGACAAGCAGCGCAGCTCAGGCCCAAGTGGGCGGGGACTCAGACCTCACACCTCTGTCCTGTGTCCCAGGAAATGACCGGGGCTGCCAGGGCCTGCCTTTCCTTTCCACTCCCGTCCCAGGACGTGGGTACTGGGAAAACCAGTGTTAAGAGGACACTCTTAAACTCACTCTAATTACTTCTTTTCTACATAAATATCAACAACTTCGCTTGTAATCACAGCAGACTCCATACTCACAACTCCAACAACACCCAGCATAACCCTTCAGGGAGGCCTGCAGGGCAGAACCAGCAGCAGAGGCACCCAGAGCTCAAGTCCCTCCCTGCCAGCCTCCCCTGTCTCTTCCAGACAGGGTCACTGAATAAGCCACAAGGGGATACAGGGCTGACATCAGCCAGGGACATAGCAGGTGAGTACCCATGTCTGTGCCCTGGTTCAGAGATTACTCCAAGTCCAGGTCCTAGAGGGGTGAATACCCCTGGTGAGGGATAGCCTGGGTTAGTCCTCCTGTCTCTGTCCTGGTTCAGAGTATCATGGTCCACGTCTTCACGGAGTGAGGACCTCTGGCATGCAGTGCCTCCCTGTTAGGGTTGATGCTCATATTGGATTCACAGTGAGGCTGTGTTGCTGGGTGAAATACTCGAGGTGACAGTAGTGAGCTGTACTGCTGTGAGATGAGGACACATTTTCCGGGCTACCTTCTTGGTGCCACTGCTGTGGGCTGAACTTTCACCCTCCGTGTGCCCAGGTGGCGGAGGTGGTGGTGCGTTTGCATGCGCTGGCGCTGAAGCTGCGCCCACGTGTCCTGTGTGTTTGGGAGGCTGAGTTCTCGTGGTCTGAGTCGTCTGAATTGAGTACTAGGTTCTGTGTCATGTGGGCTGTGTACCTGTGGTCTGTGTCTCCTGGTAAACACTGTTTAAAATGAGTTCCGGGGTCTGTGCCACCAAGAGAGTGCAGGATGCTGGCATGGGCTGAGCTGCCGGGGTAAAGACTCCTGTCTCCACTGTAGCACCTGTGGCTTTGGTGTCTCGGTGGGGTGGGGCCGATGGCCTGCAGGGGAGCAGCGTTAAAGGAAAATGATTCAATGATGCTTTTGTTAAAACACAGCAGACTTCATTCAGGGCCATTGGGTCCTGGGTGTGAGACAGCCTGGGTTAGTACCATGGGGGGGCTGGTCTCCCGGTCCCTGTTGGGGGGTTCTGGCCTCTGGATCCTTGTTGGAAGGGGCAAGTCTCTGCATCCCTGTGGGGTGGGGGGTGCTGGTCTCTGGGTCCCTGGCGGGGCGTTTGGTCTCTGGGTCCCTGTAGAGGGGGGCAAGTCTCTGCATCCCCATGGGGGGTGGTCTCTGCGTCCCTATGGGGGGCTGCTCTCTGGGTCCCTATAGGGGCAGAAAGATAGTCAGTGGTGGGATTCTCACCCAGACTTGCTCTTTGGACCAGTGTGGGCTATTGGTTAACTGGGGAGGAAGGAAGAGGCAGCAGCCAACCTCAGCAAGCAGCTGGAAGGCCCCAGCGAGGCCTCAGCTCCAGGCAGTGCCTTCGGAGGATGCAAGGAAGGGTCGCCCAGGTTGGGACAGCCCTATGCCCAGCCACCCCTGCATCTCGAGCTGCTCCAGGCCTGCTGTGGGGCCCACCTGCCTCCTCCTCAAGCTGCGTC
This sequence comes from Rhinopithecus bieti, assembly GCF_001698545.2. Taxonomy (NCBI): domain Eukaryota; kingdom Metazoa; phylum Chordata; class Mammalia; order Primates; family Cercopithecidae; genus Rhinopithecus; species Rhinopithecus bieti. The sequence continues at coordinate 236 of NW_016896684.1, read as the reverse complement.
AGCTCCGCAGTGCTTCCCCAGGGCACTCTGGGGTAAGGGGTGTTGGTGCCTGGGCTGCAGGGAATTTCTCCTCCTTCTTCAAGGGTGACCCTGGGAGCGGGTCCGGCACCTGGGAAGGGAACATGCACAACTAAGTGCCCACTGGACCCTGAGGCTGGACTCGCAGTCGGACAACCGACCTCGGCAGCCCTGGGTGGGTCGTCCCTGCCCTGCCTCTGCCCCTGCCCTGCCCCCTG
>NW_016896683.1:0-399 GCF_001698545.2 Rhinopithecus bieti | reverse complement strand
CTGTTCTTGTGATAGTTTGCTGAGAATGATGGTTTCCAGCTGCATCCATGTCCCTACAAAGGACATGAACTCAGTCTTTTTTATGGCTGCATAGTATTCTGTGGTGTATATGTGCCACATTTTCTTAATCCAGTCTGTCACAGATGGACATTTGGGTTGGTTCCAAGTCTTTTCTATTGTGAATAGTGCCGCAATAAACGTACGTGTGCACGTGTCTTTATAGCAGCATGATTTACAATCCTTTGCGTATATACCCAGTAATGAGATCGCTGGGTCAAATGATATTTCTAGTTCTAGATCCTTGAGGAATCACCACACTATCTTCCACAATGGTTGAACTAGTTTCCAGTCCCACCAACAGTGTAAAAATGTTCCTGTTTCTCCACATTCTCTCCAGCA
>NW_016896682.1:0-394 GCF_001698545.2 Rhinopithecus bieti | reverse complement strand
TATTTTATTTTATTATTTTGAGCTGAAGGCAATTGAAAACAAGTACTCTTTGCCCTTCCTCTTTCTGCCTAAAACCAGAGCATACATTTCCCATGAGAAAATACGTTCCCAACACTGGGAAGAGAACATTCTTATCACCAGAGATGAAAAGTTGAGTCTGCACAAGTTGAGTCTCACTTTGTGCCAAGGTGAGTCTGCACAAACACAGCTCATCTTCCATTAGTTTCCCCAGACATTTCCGAGTCACATCCCACAATTTACTGCCCCAGAAGCTCAAACCTCTTTCTTTTCTAGTGACTTCCACACAACTTATCACTCTTTCCTAAAATAGTATATAAACTCATCACCTTTGCTAAAATCGTGTATAAACTTACCACCCTTTGCTAAAATCGTA
>NW_016896681.1:0-599 GCF_001698545.2 Rhinopithecus bieti | reverse complement strand
TTGTTCACCACCACGAGAACAGTATGGGGAAAGCAATCCCATGATTCAATTATCTCCCACCGGCCCCTCTCCCAACACGTGGGAATGATGGGAGCTGAAATTCAAGATGAGATTTGGGTGGGGACACAGCCAAAGCGTATCAAACATAAAGCTACAGCAGGAACTTCTATGCACATATGGCATTCTACTTTTATGGTGGGGAGGGGAAAGCAAAACTATCAGTTTATTCAGAAGGGTGCCTTGAAGGACACTAAGTCAGTCTAGAAAGAACAGAATGTTCTATAAACACCAACATTTTGTTGCAGAAAGCAGGTAAGATGGCCGGGCGCGGTGGCTCACGCCTGTAATCCCAGCACTTTCGGAGGCCGAGGCGGGCAGATCATGAGGTCAGGAGATCGAGACCTTCCTGGCTAACAGGGTGAAACCCCGTCTCCACTAAAATACAAAAAATTGTCGGGCGAGGTGGCAGCACCTGTAGTCCCAGCTACTCGGGAGGCCGAGGCAGGAGAATGGCGGGAACCCGGGGCGGAGCTTGTAGTGAGCCAAGATCGCGCCCCTGCACTCCAGCCTGGGCCACAGAGCGAGACTCCGTCTCAAAA
>NW_016896680.1:0-1385 GCF_001698545.2 Rhinopithecus bieti | reverse complement strand
CCTCAGGAGACAGGGTTGAGGTCATAACGACATGAAGGTCGTGCCAGGTAAGATCACATGCCTGGCATAGATACCTAAACTCTTTGATATAACGAGTAGGATTGGCCGAAAAGGAGCCTGCATGCTCCTCAACCTTAGACAAGTCTGCCAATGAAAATGGCATATGGACCCGGACTACTCCTTCGGCACCTGCTACCTCTCGTAAGGGACACAGGAGGTTGGTCCTGGACCGAGTATGGGCTGAGACAGGCGAGGAAGGGGAGGAGGTGGAGGTAGGGGAGACAGAATCTGTCGGGTTTGGTAAGGGCATAGGAGGGCGGGAGGGGTGGGGAGGCGTTGACAAGGACAGGGATAACAGTGGGTCAGGGTAAGGAGGAGGTTGAGTGGGAGACCGGAGGGGTGGCCGGGATAGGGTGTCAGGAGGCTCAGAAAAGAGGAGGAATCATCCCTCTCCTTGCTCAAGGGAAGAGACTTTGCAAGTAGGACCTGAGCTAATGAGCATTGAGCGCAGAGATCTGGGCGAGAATGCAAGTCCCAAAAGGCCTGAACATAGGGTATCTCAGACCATTTGCCTAGTCTCTTGCAGAAGTTGGTCAGATCTGTGAGAATGTTAAAGTCTAGAGTGCCTTCTGCAGGCCACTGAGACTGATTATCCAGTTTATATTGTGGCCATGCTATTGTGCAGAAGAAAATGAGCTGCTTTCCTTTTATGTCTTGGCTGAGACTTAAAATCTGGAGATTTGCTAAGAGGCACCCCAGAGGAGATTTTCAGTTTGGTTTGGACTGGGTAGTTCCCATGGTCTCAAGGCGGGCAGTCCAGAGGCAATGGGAGCGTCCTCCCACTGCCACGCGGAGTGCGGGGTACGGTGGCTCCCAGGGAGGTTGGACGTCTCCTAGTCCCCGGTGCTGAGGTCACAGCTGACCGGAGAGAGCCTCTGACGTGGCCACACGTTTTGGACAGGGACTCTCGGAGAGAGCCTTCAGGACAGAGGGGAAACTTACCCAGCAGTGATCGAATTGAGTCTTGGATTTGGTGAAATGGCTCCCGGCTTGGAAAGGAGTTCCTGGCTTGGGGAGAGGAGAGCCTATCCGACCCAGCAACGGTCCAGGGAGGGGGGTCTCCTCCCGGGTTTCGGCACCAATGTAAAGGTAAACTGAGGCTGGAGCCGAACCGGGAACGAAGACACAAGGCAAATGGCAGTGAGAATAGCCTTTTATTAGGGCTTGTGGGTGAGGTTCCTTGGTCCATAGGTGTGGGCCGAGGAAGTCGTGCTGAGGGAGGAGGGTAGGGTCTTCTTATAGCCGGAGAGGTAGGGAAGCTGGTTGTGCAAATAGGGCCTGGGGGGTCTTGAAACTACTAGGGCAGGAGCTGAGTAAGGGTCATG
>NW_016896679.1:0-1239 GCF_001698545.2 Rhinopithecus bieti | reverse complement strand
CTACTTTAAATTTCATATAGAACTAAAAAAGAACCTATATAGCCAAGACAATCCTGAGCAAAAGAACAAAGCTGGAGGCAACAAGCTACCCAACTTCAAACTATACTACAAGGCTACAGTAACCAAAATAGCATGGTACTCGTACCAAACAGAGATATAGACCAATGGAACAGAACAGAGCCCTCAGAAATAATACCAAACATCTACAACCATCTGATCTTTGACAAACCTGACAAAACAAGCAATGGGGAAAAGATTCCCTATTTAATAAATGGTACTGGGAAAACTGGCTAGCCATATGCAGAAAATAGGAACTGGACCCCTTCCTTACACCTTATACAAAATTAACTCAAGATGGATTAAAGACTTAAATTAAAACCCCAAACCAGAAAACCCTAGAAGAAAACCTAGGCAATGCTATTCAGGACATAGATAAGGGCAAAGACTTCAAGACTAAAACACCAAAAGCAATTGCAACAAAAGCTAAAATTGACAAATGGGATCTAATTAAACTAGATAGCTTCTGCACTGCAAAAGAAACTATCATCGGAGTGAACGGGCAACGTACAGAATGGGAGAAAATTTTGCCATCTACTCATCTGACAAAGGGCTAATATCCAGAATATACAAGGAATTTAAATTATGAGAAAAAAGAAACACCATCAAAAGTGAGTGAAGGATATGAACAGACACTTCTCATAAGAAGACATTTATGCAGGCAACAAATATATGAAAAAAGTTCATTATCACTGGTCATTAGAGAAATGCCAATCAAAACTACAATGAGATACCATCTTACTGAGATACCATCTCATGAGATGTTGCTGGGAATGTAAATTAGTTCAACCATTGGGGAAGACAGTGTGGCGATTCCTCAATGATCTAGAACCAGAAATATCATTTGACCCAGCTATCCCATTACTGGGTATATACTCAAAGGATTATAAATCATTCTTCTCTAAAGACACATGCACATGTATGTTTATTGCAGCACTATTCCCAAGAGCAAAGACTTGGAACCAACCCAAATGCCCATCACTGATAGACTGGATAAAGAAAATGTAGCACATATACACCACAGAATACTATGCAGCCATAAAAAAGAATAAGTTAATGTCCTTTGTAGGGACATGGATGAATCTAGGAGCCATCATCCTCAGCAAACACAGGAATAGAAAACCAAACACCACATGTTTTCACTCAGAAGTGGGAGTTGAACAATGAGAACACATGGACACA
>NW_016896678.1:0-1378 GCF_001698545.2 Rhinopithecus bieti | reverse complement strand
AGGAATTAAGGTACCTAACATCAAGTAACTACTAAATCATGTTGAATATGTTCACCTTGTGCGTGTGTTCATTCAAGCTCCAAATTCTATAATAAAGTTCTAAAGCAGGACATGCCAATGTTTTAAAATTATGGGTATGAACACAAAATGTGTCACACTGACGAGAAGGGCAATCCATTTTGTTTGCAACAGAGCTTCATTAAGAACCTCATAAAGGAGGCCAAGTACAGAGGCTCACGCCTGTAATCCCAGCACTTTGGGAGGCTGAGGCAGGCGGATCACCTGAGGTCAGGAGTTCAAGACCAGCCTGACCAACATGGTGAAACCCTGTCTCTACAAAATACAAAATTTGCCAGGCATGATGGCGGCTGCCTGTAATCCCAGCTACTCGGGAGGCTGAGGCGGGAGAATCGCTTGAACCTGGGAGGTGGAGGTTGCAGTGAGCAGAGATCGTGCCATTGCACTCCAGCCTGGGTGACAGAGCGAGACTCTGTCTCAAAACAAACAACAACAACAAAAAAACACACACCACAAACAAAACCCAAAAAAGAACCTCATAAAGGAGATAAGAACTAATAACATGTGATCTGTGTCAATGAAGAAAATGTTAAATACCATCACAAAATGAAAACACTTTATTCAGTTTTTTAAAAGTTAAATCACAAAGAACTGCTGAATTTCAGGCCAGAAAACAAAAGTACCATCACGTATGTAGGCACCAAAAGTGTTGGGGATTCTTCATATATAGAATGTTTAATTAAAATGTTACGGTATTTGTAACAGACAAATATTTGATAACAACCAGGTATCTTTTTTTATTCTACACATGGGTAGCAGGGTGAAATTCGGCTCTGTGAAAGGAAAAAAGACACACTGAAATCTAGTCTTGGCTATAACTTGGTTATGTGGATTTGGCCAATTCATTTAACCTCTTGTGCCAGAGAATCTCCATCAATATTAGAGTACTGGATTAAACCATCTGCAAGGTACTTTCCAGTTCTATGTGTCTGTGACTGTAAATAAGATATAACCTAGGCCACATTACGATATTAAGAAAATTAAGTTTAGGAAACAGCACAAATAACTAGGACATAAGCTTATAAACTCTGCTTTTCTCACTACCATTTCACTCAATGTACTCTTATCTCCACTTATGCGGTTACCTTATCTTGTTGAAAAGAAATATAAAGCATTCTTAAAAAAAAAGAACAGGAAGGGTTAATGTCTCACTGACTTTCCTTATTGCATGATACCTCTCACCAACTAAACAATTTGTTGATAATTTCCAAGAATGGCCTATCAGAAAATGCTACCAAGGCATCCACCACTGCTCATGCTACTATAGCAATAAGAGATTCTGAATGGCAGTTAGCTTCGC
>NW_016896677.1:0-596 GCF_001698545.2 Rhinopithecus bieti | reverse complement strand
ATGTGGAATTTTAAAAAAAAAAAAAAAAAAAAAGTCAACTACACAGGGACAGAGAATAAAACAGTAGTTACCATGGGGTGGGGTGGGAGGCTGAAGGGGAGGAAATAGGGAGATGTACATCAAAGGACACAAAGCAGTAGATATATGGATTAACAAGTCTAGATATCTAACGTACAAGAGGACTACAGGCAATAAAGTTGCATGGTATTAGGGACTTTCGTAAATAAGATTTTAGCTGCCTCTGGTCACACACACACAAAAGTATGTGAGATGACAGATATACTAATCTGCTTCACCATAGTAATCATTTTACTATATGTATGCCATAACATCATGTTGTGAACCTCAAATACACACAATGAAATTTATTTTAAAATAACCTGAACAAAAGACCCACAAAACATTGAGTAAAATATATATTAAATATAACCTCATGCCTATTTCTTGATCACATGCTCTGCACATGTGGGAGAAATTAAATGTTTATTGCTGTTAAAAAAAGTTCTAATATTTTATTTTGGTACTTAAATGGATCATCTAACAGGCCTCATTTTGATTACTGAGCTATATAACTCTCATTTAATATACATAAGCTC
>NW_016896676.1:0-1303 GCF_001698545.2 Rhinopithecus bieti | reverse complement strand
GTTAGCAACATATTATGATAGACAGTATGATACAAAGAGGTATCAAGGTCAGGTATTAGCTGACCAAAGAGGAAATGCCCTAAAATTCATGTAAAATGCTTGAAATAGATAATTTGAGAGTGAAACTTCAATCATTAAAATTAAAAAAAAAGTTTCTGGGATAGTAAAATCCACATAAATAGTTCTTTTGGTTACTAACTCTACATAGGCATAAGAGTTTAGGAAACAAACAAAAAAAAGACCTCTTGGGATCTCCTCAAACTATTCATCAACTTTCATAAATTAGGTAATACACACAAAATGCTTTGAGAACAAAAAAATGTTGTATCAATGTAATGATACCTAGGTGCTCCACTACTAGATAACGAACTGCTGCTGCTTCTTAGACGTTTTCTGTACCGTGGCCTTCTCCTCTTCTGACTCTGGATTGCTGACTTATACTCAGAGATGATATTTTGATACGACTTTCAAATAAGGCAGATAATCGCAGCATCATGCTATAAATCTGAGAAGGCAGAAATTATATAGTCTTAAGTAGTTCTGTATTTTTTAAAAGGTATAAACATGCCTAGACCAATATTAAGCATCATCATTAGGGACAAAACATTTGCTCACTTGAAAATTCTTCTCAAATAACTAAAGTAGGATACCATTTTCACCTAAAATAAATGTTTTCAATATAGTATTCAATGGTCTAAAGGGTAGGAAAAAAAAAGACTCTGATACAATGCAAGAGAGAACGTAAATTGAAACAGCATTCTAAAGGACAATATACAGTCTGTACAAAAAAACCTTAAAGATACACACATCCTTTGGCTAATAATTTTACTTCTGGGAATTTGTCCCTAGGAAATACCACAGAATTATATACACAAAAAATTATATTCAAGAATGTTAAAGATATTACCTATAGCATTATTCATGTAAAGTGAATAACTGGAAACAACCTAAATCTCTAGCCAAAGAACACTGGTTAGTATAACATAAAACAACCACACAACAGAATACCATTAAAACCTTGTTTTCAAAGAGTCATGACGATACAGGAAAACATTCATAATACTTAAGTAACAAAAAATGCTTCAAAATACGAAATCTACTATTATAAAGAATATATAAACATATGTAGATATGTGTTAATGCAGAAAATCCTGGAAGTAAACAGTAACTGTAAGTAAAATAGGTTTCACAGGTGATTTTGTTTTCTTCTTTATACTTCTCTGTGTTTCCCAAACTTTCTATAGAAAATTTCACTCTAGCAATCAGGATCAAGGGGAGGGGAAGCAAGTATAAACAAATTATG
>NW_016896675.1:0-233 GCF_001698545.2 Rhinopithecus bieti | reverse complement strand
ATACACACACACACAGATATATACCACACACACATATATATCCACACACACACACAGATATATATATACACACACACATATATATACACACACACATATACACACACAGATACATATATACACACACAGATATATATACACACACAGATATATATACACACACACAGATATATACACACACACACACATATAGATATATACCACACACACATATATATATACACACACACATA
>NW_016896674.1:0-1237 GCF_001698545.2 Rhinopithecus bieti | reverse complement strand
AGACCGACAACAGGTTTTGAAATTGAGGCAATAATTAATAGCCTACAAAGCAAAAGAGTCCGGGACCAGACAGATTCACAGCTGAATTCTACCAGAGATACAAAGAGGAGCTGGTACCATTCCTTCTGAACATATTCCAGTCAATAGAAAAGAGAGAATCCTCCCTAACTCATTTTATGAGGCCAGCATCATCCTGATACCAAAGCCTGACAGAGTTACAACAAAAAAAGAAAATTTTAGACCAATATCCCTGATGAACAGTGATGCAAAATCCCCAATAAAATACTAGCAAACCGAATCCAGCAGCACATCAAAAGCTTATCCACCACAATCAAGCTGGCTTCATCCCTGGGATGCAAGGCTGGTTCCACATATGCAAATCAGTAAATGTAATCCATCACATAAACAGAGTCAAAGACAAAACCACATGATTATCTCCATAGATGCAGAAAACGCCTTCAACAAAATTTAACAGCCGTCATGCTAAAATTCTCAATAAACTAGATAATGATGGAACGTATCTCAAAATAATAAGAGCTATTTATGACAAACGCGCAGCCAATATCATACCGAATGAGCAAAAGTTGGAAGCATTCCCTTTGAAAACTGACACAAGACAAGGATGCCCTCTCTTACCACTCTTATTCAACATAGTATTGGAAGTTCTTGCCAGGGAAATCAGGGAAGAGAAAGAAATAAACATATTCAATTAGGAAAAGAGGAAGTCAAACTGTCTCTATTTGCAGATGACGTGATTGTATATGTAGAAAATCCCATCATCTCAGCCCAAAATCTCTTTAAGCTGATTAGCAACTTCAGCAAAGTCTTAGTATACAAAATCAATGTGCAAAATCACAAGTATTCCTATACACCAATAACAGACAAGCAGAGAGCCAAATCATGAATGAACTCCCACTCACAATTACTACAAAGAGAATAAAATATTTAGGAATCCAACTTACAAGGGATATGAAGCCCCTCTTCAAGGAGAACTACAAACCACTGCTCAATGAAATAAAAGAGGACACAAACAAATGGAAGAACATTCCATGCTCATGGATAGGAAGAATTAATATATTGAAAATGACCACACTGCCCAAAGTAATTTATAGATTTAATGCTATACCCATCAAGCTACAATTGACTTTCTTCACAGAATTGGAAAACCTTCTTTAAAGTTCATATGGAACCAAAAAAGAGCCTGCATTGCCAAGACAACCCTAAGCAAAAAGAACAA
>NW_016896673.1:0-1393 GCF_001698545.2 Rhinopithecus bieti | reverse complement strand
CGCGCTCGGCTAGTCGCAATTTTCTAAAGGTGGGAAATGTCCCATGAAAATCTAAATCTCTGGGTTCTCTGGAAAACTCAAAGGTTTCATATTTCTGGGCCTCTATTTTCACATGGCAAAATTGGAAGGATCGAAGTCCAGCTGGTGCCTTTAGGCAGGCTACGTACTTTCCATTCACCACAGTCCCCACCGCCCCTAAAGCCTAACACCTGCAACATTGATTTGTGTACCTGCCTGTTCTTATATGTGTTGGAGTTTTCAACCCCTGCTTAGATGCATCAAATGGTTAATCTGAGACATTTAATAGAAAGGAGATGGTGGTCATGAGCTTTAAGAGTGAAAGACAGAGTGGCTGCCCTATAGGTCTTGAGAATGGGAGCCTGCTCTAAACTTCCCTCCTTAGGGGCAGGACCAGGGATAGAGATGGTTGGCTGGGTGCCTGCAAGGACTAGGCTGTGAGTGCTTTCACCTTGAGAATGTCAGGGAAAACCTCCACAGCTGAGCTGGGCCCAGAGGAACTGGATCTATGCCCAGAACTGACCACAGAGATACCTATCTTCAAAGAAGAGTGGGCCAGGAGTAACAGCATCAGGGACCACACCAACCAAAGACCAGGCCTACCTCCATTCCCTGCCTGGCATAAACCCCACAGTTCTTTCTTTTGAGACCAAGTCATGCTCTTGTTGCCCAGGCTGGAGTGCAGTGGTGCAGTCTCAGCTCACTGTTACCTTTGCCTCCCGGGTTCAAGCGATTCTCCAGCCTCAGCCTCCTGAGCAGCTGGGACTACAGGTGCCTGCTACCACTCCCAGCTCATTTTGTACTTTTAGCAGAGACAGGGTTTCACTATGTTGGCCAGGCTGGGCTCAAACTCCTGACCTCAGGTGATCCGCCCACCTCGGCCTCCAAAAGTGCTGGGATTATACGCATGAGCCACCACAGCTCCTCTACAGCTTAAGTAGAGTGTGGTGAAGGGCATTACACTGCATTACAGTGATTCCAGAAGGCGCCATTTGTTTCACAGTCTTTGGTATAATTTCTCCTGCAGTTGTGCAGTACACAACCTGAGTGCCATACATCTAGTGGCCCTGACTGGGTATACTGTGTGTGTGTGTGTGTGTGTGTGTGTGTGTGTGTGTGTTTGTGTGTGTATGTGTTTAAAGCCTCTCAAATGGACTGATTTAAACTTCTCACCAACACCGAGAATGGGGTCTAGAACTTTAATTTTAAAATAAATTAATATATCGTACTCCTCAAGTGTGGTTTATTAATCGAATTTTCATTAAAATATATACTTCTCAAAGACAGAAAGAATATTTTGTACTTATATACTCCACAGTGTTTTGAAAATAAATGTGTTAACTCTGAATGTAAATCTGAACACCGAACCGAATCT
>NW_016896672.1:0-352 GCF_001698545.2 Rhinopithecus bieti | reverse complement strand
TCATTTCATCATTTCATCATCTCATTTCATCATCTCATTTCATCATTTCATTTCATCATTTCATTTCATCATCTCATTTCATCATTTCATTTCATCATTTCCTTCATTTCATCTCATTTCATTTCATCTCATCTCATCATTTCATCATTTTATTTCATCATTTCATTTCATCTCATCATTCATCAATTCATCTCATCTCATCATTTCATTTCATCTCACTTCATCTCATTTCATCATTTCATTTCATCATCTCATTTCATCATTTCCTTTCATTTCATCATCTCATTTCATTTCATCATCTCATTTCATCATCTCATTTCATCATTTCATTTCATTTCATCATTTCATTTCA
>NW_016896671.1:0-231 GCF_001698545.2 Rhinopithecus bieti | reverse complement strand
GATGTGGTCTCCTTGGGGCCGATTGGGAGAAAGAGAAATCAATAGTGCAACTGTTTTGATACTGAATATTGACAAGTGTCTTTTGAAATAAAGAACCAGTCCCTCCAACCCTCAGACCTACTTGACTTTTTTTTATTAAAACTAAATGTGCTTTCTCCACAGAAGCTATGAGGTTTGGGTTAAAATCGCATCTTGCCAGGCGCGGGGGCTCAAGCCTGTAATCCCCGCACT
>NW_016896670.1:0-883 GCF_001698545.2 Rhinopithecus bieti | reverse complement strand
GCAATCTTAGTCTCTAATAAAACAGACTTCAAAGCAACAATGATGAAAACAAAGAAGGGCATTACATAATGGTAAAGGGATCAATGTAACAAGAAGAGCTAATTATCCTAAATATATACACACCCAATACAGGAGCACCCAGATTCATAAAGCAAGTTCTTAGAGACCTACGAAAAGACTTAGACTCCCACACAATAACAGTGGGAGAATTTAACACCCCAGTCTCAATATTAGACAGATCAATGAGACAGAAAATTAACAAGGATATTCAGGACTTGAAATCGGCTCTGGACCAAGCGGACCTAATAAAGATCTGCAGAACACTCTGCCTCAAATCAACAGAATATACATTCTTCTCAGCACCACATAGCACTTATTCTAAAATTGACCACGTAATTGGAAGTAAAACACTCCTCAGCAACTGCAAAAGAATGGAAATCATAACAAACAGTCTCTCACACCACAGTGCAATCAAATTAGAACTCCAGATTTACAAACTCACTCAAACCTGAACAACTACATGGAAACTGAACAACCTGCTCCTGAAAGACAACTAGGTAAATAATGAAATTAGGGCAGAAATAAATACGTTCTTTGAAACCAATGAGAACAAAGACAACATACCAGAATCTCTGGAACACAACTAAAACAGTGTTTAGAGGGAAATGTATAGCACTAAATACCCACGGAAGAAAGTGGAAAAAATCTAAAATCAATACCCTACCATCACAATTAAAAGAATTAGAGAAGAACAAACAAATTCAAAAGCTAACAGAAGACAAAAAATAACTGAGATCAGAGCAGGACTGAAGGACATAGAGACACAAAACCATTCAAAAAATCAATGAATTCAGGAGCTAGTTTTTTCAAAAAATTAACAAAA
>NW_016896669.1:0-233 GCF_001698545.2 Rhinopithecus bieti | reverse complement strand
GGTATGTCTCAATTATAGGAGCGGATTTATTATGGTAAATACTGAGATCAGAAAGCATGTGTAACTGTGTCAGAGTGATTGCATCTAGGCATTATTGCCAGCCAAGATTGATAAATGTACCCAATAAGTAATAATTGTTCTCTGTGTCAGCCCTTATTGAAGGAATACTCACAGGAGTGGTAATAACCGCTATCATAGCTACCATTAAATTATTCATTGTGACTGGTTGTCCT
>NW_016896668.1:0-1240 GCF_001698545.2 Rhinopithecus bieti | reverse complement strand
CCTTGGTTGGAAACCATGTACTATATCCTTCCTTTAGTGCAGCCTATCACCTTGTTTTGTACTGCCCATTTCCTTGTATCTCACACATTTTAAGTTTCACAAAGTCAGAAACTATATCTTTCTCTTTCACTATTGTATTCCTAAATACTGGCACAGTGTCTGACTGACAGAAAGGCATTCAGTAAATATATGTTTAATAAAGGATAACTCAGAGAACATCCAAACAAGAGTAGCCTAGATAATGCAGAGATTTAATGCCATGTTTTCTCACTCAAAGGCATTATATACCAGAAGCATTCAAAGATAACATGTGGTTTGTGTCCTCAAGGAGCTCACAATTCAGAGGATGTGTAAAATACAGCTACAAACTATGACTACAATACACAGTGTGGAAAGTGCAACAAAATAACAAAGGAACAGTTGAAAGCATGTTTAGTCTGGAGTTGGGGCATTGGAGACTAGTCGGGGATGTGGGGATCTTTCTCCCATCTGAATAACTATGGTATGGCAGAGTTTATTATTGCAGTATTAAATAAGGAAGACTTTTGTAACAACTAGATCAGCCTACAAATGACATTAGCTATCTCCCATGAGGACAAATTCTCCATTGCTGACACATTTCAAGCCTGGGATGGTAAGAACTTGATGGAGATATTGCAGAAGTGATTGACAAAGGAGATGGGATCTTGAGTTGGATGACTTCTATCTCCATTCTAACCCAGAGATTCTATGACACTTGTAGTCTCTGCTTTAGAGAAAGAGGGTAGAAAATCAATATTTTCAAATAAAATCCTATGCTAATTATATCTGTTTAGCTTTGCCTTAAGGATCAACACTTAATAGAAATTATGCCTGTCCATGCAGAACATAGTAGACTTTAATCTTATACCCAAATTCCTTGCTTTGTGATAGTGTGAAATACTGCTTTCTGCTACAACATAACAAGATGAAGTGAACTGATTCTTTGAAGTCATATCTGCATCACAGTACAGCTAATGACAAGCTTCACCAATTTTCTGGACATAACTAGGAAGAGATTCCTCCATTATCCAATGAAATCAACCGTATTAAAGGCAGGGCTTCTGTTCTCAGATATCTTCAGAAACATATACTTTCCCCTCTCTCTTGTTCCCACCCTGATTATGGAACAGTGAACCTGAGGCTGATTTATTATTTAAGAACCAGTTATTGTTTTCCCAAACAGATTTAACAAATTTGTTCCACCTGCCCAATTATATTT
>NW_016896667.1:0-1247 GCF_001698545.2 Rhinopithecus bieti | reverse complement strand
CATTTTGAAAAACCCAAAAATGTATTTGACCAGGAAAATATAGACTAGAAATATAACATTAGTTACTAATTCTCAACAGAATTTTACCTTAATAAAAGCAGCTGGAATTACCTTCCACCTCCCTCTCTTCATTGTACAATTACCCGCTAGTTTTATTACTTCCAGTTTTACTAGCAACCAAATCCATCTCTCTTTCTTTTACTGTTGCTGTTACTGGCTCAATTCATGACTTTCTTACCTGGACTATTGGCCTCATTTCCCACGCTCTTGTCTTAGAGCTCTTTCCAATCTATCCAGTCAGGTTATTCCTGCTAAGTTCTGCTTCAATTTCTCCAATGGTTCCTGACTTCCTAGAGGATAATATTAGCATTTCCTGTCATGTCATACAAAGTCCTTGTGATATGGTTCCCATGTATCTTTTCCACCTTTTCTCCTGACATTCCCCATCACTTCTTCTGTACTGTGCCCCAATATATATGTATTCCATCCATATCAAACTATTTTATGTAAAAGCTACTCTAATATACCACTGTGATCAACAGAACACTGAACTCTCCAAAGATGTCCATGTCTTAATTCCTAGAACCTGTGACTGCTACCTTAAGTGGCAAAAGGAACCTAGAAGGTGTGAATAAGTTAAGGATCATGAGATGGAGAGATTATTCTGGATTAAGGTGGTGGGCCCAATGTAATCAAAAGGATATTTACAAGAGGGAGGCAGGAAAGTCAGAGTCAAAGAAGGAGATGTGACAGTACAAGTAAAGGTTAGAGAGATTGGAAGAGGCTATGCTGATGATTTTGAGTTCAGGAAAGGAGCAACAAGACAAGTAATACAGGTGGCTTCTAGAAGCCGGGAAAAGCGAGAAAACAGATTCTTCCCTGGAGCCTCCTAAAGGAATGCAGCCCTGCTGATACCTGGATTTTAGAACTTCTGACCTTCAGCACCATAAGATAATAAATTTGTGTTGTTTTAAGACACTAAATTTGTGGTGATTTGTTACAACTACAATAGGAAAGTAATATACTATACATGTATGAGAACTCATATCACTTATTTTTTGCAAAGTATTTAACAGCAGAGGTGGTAGATTGTTCATCTTTTTTAATCCCCAGAGAATTCAGTCCAGTCACTTGTTTACAGTATGTTTTGTCTGAAAACATTTGCTAAATACAAAGAATAAACTAGAACTGACTAGTGAATATGAAAGGACAATGCCTATAGCACCACCAGTTCCAAAGATATGACA
>NW_016896666.1:0-229 GCF_001698545.2 Rhinopithecus bieti | reverse complement strand
CTGGGTGACAGAGCAAGACTCTGTCACAAAAAAAGAAAGAAAGAGAGAGAGAGAGAGAGAGAGAGAAAGAAAGAGAGAGAGAGAGAGAAAGAGAAGACAGAATAAAGAAAGGGAGAAAGAAGAAAGAAAGAAAGAAAGAAAGAGAAGACAGAATAAAGAGAGAAAGGGAGAAAGAAAGAAGAAAGAAAGAGAAAGGAGGAAAGAAAGGAAGGAAGGAAGGAAGGAAAAG
>NW_016896665.1:0-1582 GCF_001698545.2 Rhinopithecus bieti | reverse complement strand
AAAAAACTGAAAGAGCACAAACTGACATTCTAAGGTCACATCTCAAGGAACTGGAGAAACAAGAACAAACCAAACGCAAACCCAGCAGAAGAAAGGAAATATCCAAGATCAGAGCAGAACTAAACAAAATTGAAACAGACAAACAAACAAATACAAAAGATAAATGAAACAAAAGCTGGTTCTTTGAAAAGATAAATAAAATTGATAGATCATTAGCTAGATTAACCAAGAAAATAAAAAATGAAGATTAACTGAGAAAAGAAGATAGAAAATCCAAATAACCTCAGTAAGAAATGAAACAGGAGATATTACAACTGACACTGCTGAAATACAAAAGATCATTCCAGGCTACTATGAACACCTTTATGCACATAAACTAGAAAACACAGAAAAGATGGATAAATACCTGGAAAATATAAACCTCCTAGCTTAAGTCAGGAATAATTAGGTACCCTGAACAGATCAATTACAAGCAGTGAGATTGAAATGGTAATTTAAAATTACCAACAACAAAAAAGTCTAGGACCAGATGAATTCACAGCAGAATTCTATGAGGCATTCAAAGAAGAATTGGTACCAATCCTTTTGACACTATACCATAAGATAGAGAAAGAAAGAACCCTCCCTAATTCATTCTATGAAGCCAGCATCACCCTAATACCAAAACCAGGAAAGGAAGTAACCAAAAAAGAAAACTACGGACCAATATCCCTGATAAACATAGACGCTAAAATCCTTAACAAAATACTAGCTAATTGAGTCCAACAGTGTAAAAGATAATACACCATGAGCAAATGGGTTTCATACCAGGGATGCAGGGATGGTTCAACATACACAAGTTAATAAATGTGATACACCACATAAACAGAATTTAAAACAAATCATATGATCATCTCAATAGATGCAGAAAAGCGTTTGACAAAATCCAGCCTCCCTTTATGATTAAAACTCTCAGGAAATCGGCATACATGGAACATACCTCAATGTAATAAAAGCCGTCTATGACAAACCCATAGCCAACATTATACTGAATGGGGAAAAGTTGAAAGCATTCCCTCTGAGAAATGGAGCAAGACAAGGTTGCTCTCTCTCACCACTCCTCTTCGACATAGTACTGGAAGTCCCAGCCAAAGCAATCAGACAAGAGAAAGAAAGGGCATTCAAATTGGTAAAGAGGAAATCAAACTGTCACTGTTCGTTTACCTTGAAAACCCTAAAGTCTCCTCCAGAAAACTCCTAGAACCAATAAAAGAATTCAGCAAAGTTTCTGGATACAAGATTAATGTACACAAATCAGTAGCTCTCCTATACACCAACAACGACCAAGCGGAGAATCAAATCAGGAACTCAACTCCTTTTACAATAGCTACAAAACAAAACAAACAAAAAACTTGGGAATATACTTAACCAAGGAGGCGAAAACTTCTACAAGGAAAACTACAAAACACTGCTGAAATAAATCATAGATGACACAAACAAATGGAAACACATCCCATGCTCATGGATGGGCAGAATCAATATTGTGAAAATGATCTTACTGCCAAAAGCAATCTACAAATTCAATGCAATCCCCATCAAAATA
>NW_016896664.1:0-398 GCF_001698545.2 Rhinopithecus bieti | reverse complement strand
AAAAAAAGGAATGTATGTGTTGTAGAGAGGTCATAGAAAACATAATTATACAGAAAGTGATATATTCTGTAAAAAAAATTCTGGGAGGGCCGGGCACGGTGGCTCAAGCCTGTAATCCCAGCACTTTGGGAGGCCGAGACGGGCGGATCACGAGGTCAGGAGATCAAGACCATCCTGGCTAACCTGGTGAAACCCCGTCTCTACTAAAAAATACAAAAAAAAAAACTAGTCGGGCGAGATGGCGGGCGCCTGTAGTCCCAGCTACTCGGGAGGCTGAGGCAGGAGAATGGCGTAAACCCGGGAGGCGGAGCTCGCAGTGAGCTGAGATCCGGCCACTGCACTCCAGCCTGGGCGGCAGAGCGAGACTCCGCCTCAACAACAACAACAACAACAACCAA
>NW_016896663.1:0-1304 GCF_001698545.2 Rhinopithecus bieti | reverse complement strand
ACTTTTTTTCTTAAAATATTTCTGATCCTTTGTTTAGTTTTTCAGAATTAGGAAAACTTTTATTTTAAGCTATTTAGAGCTTTTAGCAGTTAAGTACGGTATATTCTTAAGAACAAAATTTGGAGCATATCTGTTTCTCTCTACCTGATTTCTCCAAGATTTTGAAAACTGTTTGTAAGTATTCTTAACCTATAACAATACAGGAATTTGCACAAGTGCAATCTGTTTTCACTTGTAAGAGGACACAATTGAAGAAACTGGTTATTTTACGAAGATTTTGACTGAAATGATGCACCCTCTTTTAAAGAATCAAACTTGACTTATAGAGCCAATTAAAGTCCCCATGGAAAAAATAAAACTGGCCTCATACCTTCACCTACACAGCCCCTGTGGTAGGTAATGAATGTCACTTTATGACAGGCCCAGGAGCCTCAAGGTTATCTTGGAACCTCAAGGGGAGAGGATCACCCAAGTCATAGGTATTTGATGGCTCAAATCCATGACTGGGTTAGTCTTTTGAAAAGTCTTATCTGAGATTCCTCCTATTGAACAAGTTCCATCAAAGCCAAATGAAACTCCTATGTAAAATAATTATTCTTGTTGTACTGTATACAAATATTTAGGCTAAATCTGATAAAACAAACCAGATCTACCATAATTTGTCTTTAGTAAAATGTGAAACTGGGGAGAGAAATAGTATGTTTCAAAACTATAGGTCACCTGTTGTTAGAGTCTAGTCTTTTCTAATGATTTTCAATTTCTATTATTTTTTACAGTTTGGGCTGAATTCTAGTTTTCCTGCCTACAAGTCTCTAAAAAATTCTTATTTTCTTTTTTATTTTCCTGAAAAGAAACCTCATTTTCCCTAATTTGAAATCAATGAAAACTAAACTGTGCTTTTATAAAGCCCTGGATAAACAACTTAAACTTCAGAAGAAAATAGCAACAACCTATTTACATACATTAGCCACTTTCATACCTGCCTACTGATATATGGACTTCACAGTAATGTGGCCTATATCAATTTTCCAGGTTTGTTCTTATGTTTGTTATTTTCTCCTTTCCTCCCCTATTTTCTCTTCATATGACATGAGACTTCACAACCTGCTAAAATGAGCTTTCCTAATTAGTCGGGACCTAACCATTTAGGATTAAACCATTCTAGCCAGCCATGAGAGATTAGATGAAACCTGAGTCCAGAGGCTCATGTTTTCTAAGGGTATTTTCCCCAAAAGATTTTTTTTCCCTTTAAATTTAGCATTTATTTAAATTGTTTTAAAATATTTTATTGTAATAGTTAAATA
>NW_016896662.1:0-206 GCF_001698545.2 Rhinopithecus bieti | reverse complement strand
TGGGTGGGTGGGTGGATGGATGGATGGATAAGTGGGTGGGTGAACAGATGGATGGATGGATGGGCAGATGGATGGATAGATGAGTGGGTGGATGAATGGATGGCTGGAGGGATGGATAAGTGGGTGCGTAGGTGGGTGGGTAGGTGGGTGGATGGATAAGTGGGTGGGTGGGTGAACAGGAAGATGGATGGTTGGATGGACAGATA
>NW_016896661.1:0-1612 GCF_001698545.2 Rhinopithecus bieti | reverse complement strand
TAAAAAAAAAAAAAAAAGAAAGAAATAATTTGTTATGTATCTTATAGCACCTCTTTGAGTATAATAGGAAAATTCTTCCCTTACCTTTTGACTTTCCGACTTCCAGAGGGGTAAAGAAAATGAACATAATTCCAATGTGGCAATTCCCGCCTCTTTTCACTTGTTTAATTTCTGCAAATTAATGCAGTATTTCTATGTTCTTAGAATTAACACTAAATATGTTTTAAATTCATATGAAATAGTTCAAGGACTTCACAGAAGGAAAATACTTGTGCTCTTTTGCCTTTTGCAGAATATGTCACTGCCATTCTTTCGAAGAGCTAGTTTTACCTTAAAGGAAACAAAATACTTTTCTCCCTGATACACTGTTAACAGCATAGCACATAAATTCCCAGGTTCTGTCTGCTTGAGAAAAGGAATGGGAAAAGAGCATGGTGCTTGATGGAGACTGTATCCATGAAGGAGTGCACAGAATATATTTTTTACTGTAGTCTTTGGCTGCCATTATTGCAGATGAAAATGAACAATTTTTTTTTATGTAAACAGGCTAACTTTGCTTTACTCAATAGATAGATACTTTAAATGTAAACCAATGTGTATTATAAATGCACAAGTGGAAAATTCTATAAATTTGAATCTTTTATTTTTTTAAACAGGCAGATAGTCCATTTAAAATAACACCTCCATCAAGGTCTTAGGGTTTTGAGGGAATGACAGTGGGAAGAGTAAAGTCCCCTCACATAAGGTTTTCTGCTTTATGGTATTATAATTTTGGAAAGGTATTACTTTTGGTTTACTGTATTTGTCATTGGAGAACTTTAATAATTGATTGAGGCTCCTTTCAAACTTGCTAGTGCAACTAGTAGTCTTACTGGAATAATGTTAGTAAACTGCTGTTTCAAAATAATTGATCTGTTATTAGGATTCACACACACCTGATATTTTAAGCAGGTTCCTGTAAACAGATTCTCATGACCTAGGAATGTTCATTGTGTAAGGAAGTTAATAACCTAAGCCATGATGCCCTGTTTAAAGATTTTAAGTTTTGTCGGCTTTTCCCATCCCAGAATTAATGGTGATCAGTGACTGTAACAAATATAAACCCTGTGTCTTGAAGACCATGTTGTCTAATAACTTCCAGCCAGTAAGTTCAACTCATCCCCAGCTTTCTCAGTTAAATTATTTATTTATTTATTTATTTATTTGCAGTGGTAAAGTGCTACTTTTGTATTTTGTCATAAATTCTTTTATATGATATGTCCATATTTATTCCTATATGCTAGCTTTATTGAGTTAGTCAGTGACCCTGAAAATGTTCCTCCATCTTTAATAGCACCTGCCCATTTCCTCCTCTGCCTTTTCCATCATTTTCATAAGCAGTTACTCACTGTTCCTTATACTGGAGCCTGTGCTTATCTGTCCCTTTGCCTCCAGTTGTCCACCATCCCTGGAATGCTGGATTTCTCCTCCTGCACAGGAATTCCACATGCCAAAATCTTACCCATTATCCATCCTCCACCCCTTTTTTAATTCTCTCTTCCACAAAGCCTTCTGGTCTCATTAACTGAACAGTAATTTATTTTCCCTCTGAACATATATTACAGTTGGTAAC
>NW_016896659.1:0-397 GCF_001698545.2 Rhinopithecus bieti | reverse complement strand
TTTTATTTACTTTTATAAATCTCTCTCCAGGTTTGTGAGCTTCTCCTCCCTCCTGCCTCCCCTTCCCCTGCCGCCAAATTTCATTTTAAAAGTGAGCTTGCTGGCAAAGTGCATCCCCAAGCTCTCACAGCTGTAATAAATAAGGAGCACCTGTAAAACAGTAGCTTGCCTTGTGAAGTGACTCTGTACAACGGAGAATCTAGAAATACAGTATGTACACCGCCTCCTCAGGCCATGGTGCTTCAAGGCCAGCGCCACACCATCCTGGCCCTGCCCACCTGTGACTCACCACCCCTCCTGCTGAGGCTCCTTGTGGGGCAGGAGCACCTGGACACCTCCAGAGGGAATAATTGCTTTGAGTTAGTAAATAGATACACTGAATCACAAGGTGATTTTT
>NW_016896658.1:0-241 GCF_001698545.2 Rhinopithecus bieti | reverse complement strand
AATTGCATTGAATCTGTAAATTGCTTTTGGATGTATGGTCAGTTTCACAGCATTGATTCTATCCATCCATGAGCAGGGAATGTGTTTCCATTGTTTGTGTCATTGATAATTTCTTTCAGCAGTGTTTTGTAGTTTTGCTTGTAGAGATCTTTCACCTCCTTGGTTAGGTATATTTGTAGGCATTTTTTTTTTTTTTTTTTTTTTTTTTTTTTTTTTTTTCGCGCTTTTAAAGGGGTTTATA
>NW_016896657.1:0-396 GCF_001698545.2 Rhinopithecus bieti | reverse complement strand
AAGGCGATTGTATCACCTGAGGTAAGGAATTTGAGATTAGCCTGGCCAACATGGCGAAACCCCATCTCTACTAAAATACAAAATCAGCCAGGTGTGGTGGCACATGCCTGTAATCCCAGCTACTCAGGAGGCTGAGGCAGGAGTGCTTGAACCTGGAAAGCAGAGGTTGCTGTGAGTTGAGATTGCACCACTGCACTCCAGCGTTGGTGACAGAGTGAGACTCCATCTTAAAATTAAAATTAAAATTAAATTAAAAAATTAGCCACATGTTGGTGTTGCGGTGCACGCCTGTAGTCCCAGCTACTCAGGAGGCTGAGGCAGGAAGATCACTTGAGCTCAGGCATTTGAGGAGGCAGTGAGCTATGGTCTTGTCACTGTACTACTCTAGCCTAGGAA
>NW_016896656.1:0-1239 GCF_001698545.2 Rhinopithecus bieti | reverse complement strand
CCACCGCCAAGATATGACGGTCCAGTGTCTTCTTGCTGGCATGCAGGCAGCCTCCAATAAGTTAGTCAATTTTAATAAGTTAAAGGACGTAGTCCAAGGCTCAGATAAAATCCAGCTGTTTTCTTAACTGACTGACAGAGTCACTTATTCAGTACACCCACCTTGACCCTGCCTCCCCTGCAGGAGGAGCCATCTTAGCTTCATACTTTATTTCTCAGTCGGCCCCAATATCCAAAAAAAGTTTAAAAGGCGGAGGAAGGCCCTCAAACTCCCATCCAGGATTTAGTCAAACTGGTCTTCAAGGTCTACAACTCCAGGGAGGAAGCAGCTGAGGCCCAATGACAGGCAAGGCTAAAACAGAAGGTACAACTCCAAACCCAGGCCCTAGTAGCAGCCCTGAGACAGGCTGGCTCCAGGAGCTCCCAGAAAGGAGGTACTACCCGAGCGCCACCTGGTGCCTGCTTCAAGTGCAGCAACAATGGCCACTGGGCCAAGCAGTGCCCCAACCCAAAGGAGCCAACCCACCCCTGTCCGAACGGTCGGCAGATGGGCCACTGGAAGTTGAACTGCCCCAACCTGAGGATGGTTGCTATGTCTCCACGTGACGACCCTCCTCCAGGTACTAGAGGCACCTTCCAACTCCTCGACACCGATGAAGATTGAAGAGGTCCAGACTCGGGAACCCCTCTTACTCTCGCTGAGCCCAGGGTTATGCTCCAGGTAGCGGGTAAGTTCATATCTTTCCTCATGGACACGGAGGCTACCTACTCTGTTTTGCCTTCCTTTAGTGGCCCCAGCCACCCCTCCACTGTCATGGTCATGGGAATTGATGGCACTCCCTCCACCTACCGCCAGACTCCTCCTCTGTCTTGCCGCTTGGATGGCTCCCTCTTCTCGCACTCATTTCTTATCATTCCTTCGTGCCCAGTCCCCTTGTTAGGATGAGATCTCCTCTCCAAGCTAGGGGCCTCAGTTCACTTCTGACCCAACCCCTCCCCATACCTCGCGTTCCTCTTCCCCTTCTCTAACCTGACAAACCCCGCCAGGCTGACCCCAACTCCCGTTTCCAGTCCCCATTAACCCTGAGGTGTGGGACACCTCCACCCTGATCATTGCGCAGCACCACACTCCAGTCCGCATCCGGCTAAAAGATCCTTCTAAGTTTCCCTCTAGACCCCAGTTCCCTATCTCCCTTGAACACCAACAAGGACTAAAACCCATCATTACACGCCTGCTCCA
>NW_016896655.1:0-229 GCF_001698545.2 Rhinopithecus bieti | reverse complement strand
AAACACCACATGTTCTCACTCATAAGTGGGAGTTGAACAATGAGAACACTTGGACACAGGGAGGGGAACATCACACACTGGGGCCTGTCAGGGGTGGTCTAGGGGAGGAATAGCATTAGGAGAAATACCTAATGTAGATGACGGGTTGATGGGTGCAGCAAACCACCATGGCACATGTATACCTATGTAACAAACCTGCACATTCTGCACATGTACCCCAGAACTTAAA
>NW_016896654.1:0-233 GCF_001698545.2 Rhinopithecus bieti | reverse complement strand
CTTTACTTTTAACAGTCTGGCCTCTCTGCTGCTGGTCTGCTGGAGTTTGCTGGAGGTCCACTCCAGACTCTGTTTGCCTGGGTATCACCAGCAGAGGCTGCAGAACAGCAAAGATTGTTGCCTGTTCTTTCCTCTGGAAGCTTCATCCCAGAGGGGAACCTGCCAGATGCCACCAGAGCTCTCCTGTATGAGGTGTCTGTCGGCCCCTACTGGGAGGTGTCTCCCAGTCAGGA
>NW_016896653.1:0-611 GCF_001698545.2 Rhinopithecus bieti | reverse complement strand
CTTACCTTGCCATTCCCTCGTGCCTTGACTTGACTTGTGCCTTGCCTTGCCTTTTGCCTTCACTTGCCTTGCTTTGTGCCTTGCCTTGCGTTGCATTGCCTGGTGCCTTCACTTGCCCTGTGCCTTGCCTTCCCTTCACTTGTCTTTTCCTTGCCTTGCCTTTCCTTGTGCCTAGCCTTGCCTTAGCCTTGCCTTGCCTGGCTTTGCCTTGCCTTTTGCCTTGCCTTGTCTTGTCTTGCCTTATGTTATGCCTTGCATTGCCTTGCCTTGTGCCTTGCCTTCTGCCTTTCCTCGCCTTGACTTGTGCCTTCATTTGCCTTACTTTGTGCCTTGCCTTATCTTGTGCCTTGCCTTGTCTTGTGCCTTGCCTTGTCTTGTGCCTTGGCTTGCCTTGCCATGTGCTTTGCATTGCCTTGCATTGCCTTGTGCCTTACCTTGCCTTGCTTTGTTCCTTGCCTTGCTTTATGCCTTGCCTCGTTTTCTGCCTTGGTTTGCCTTGTGCCTTACCTTGCCTTGCTTTCTGCCTTGCTTTGCCTTGCCTTGTGCCTTGCCTTGCTGTGCCTTGTCTCGCCTTCCCTTGCATTGCCTTGTGCCTTACCTTGCCTTGCCTT
>NW_016896652.1:0-242 GCF_001698545.2 Rhinopithecus bieti | reverse complement strand
GAGACGGAGTCTTGCTCTGTCACCCAGGCTGGAGTGCAGTGGCCGAATCTCAGCTCACTGCACCCTCCGCCTCCCGGGTTCACGCCATTCTCCTGCCTCAGCCTCCCGAGTAGCTGGGACCACAGGCGCCCGCCACCTCGCCCGGCTAATTTTTTTCTTTTTGTATTTTTAGTAGAGACAGGGTTTCACCACGTTGGCCAGGTTGGTCTCGAACTCCTGATCTCAAGTGATCTGCCTGCCTT
>NW_016896651.1:0-241 GCF_001698545.2 Rhinopithecus bieti | reverse complement strand
ATCTGAGGGTATTTCCTTTGCCACTGTAGCTTCATTGCGCTAAGAAGTATCCCATTTCAGATTTCCTGAAAACTGTGTTAGAAAACTGATGACTGAAGAGAAACGTGTAATTCTGTGAGTTGCATTCCCACATCGCAGTGCAGTTTCTCAGAAGGCGTCTTTCCAGTTTTGATCTGAGGATATTTCCTTTTCACCTTTGCCCTCCATGAGCTCCGAAATATAACTTTGCAGAATCTACGAA
>NW_016896650.1:0-239 GCF_001698545.2 Rhinopithecus bieti | reverse complement strand
ATCCTTCCTTCCTTCCTTCCTTCCTTCCTTCCTTTCTTTTTTTCTTTCTTTCTGAGATGGAGTCTCACTCTGTTGCCCAGGCTGGACTGCAATGGCATGATCTCGCCTCACTGCAACCTCCACCTCCCAGGTTCAAGCAGTTCTCCGGCCTCAGCCTCCCGAGTAGCTGGGATTACAGGAGCCCGCCACCACACTCGGCTAATTTTTTGTATTTTTTGGTAGAGATGGGGTTTCACCAT
>NW_016896649.1:0-239 GCF_001698545.2 Rhinopithecus bieti | reverse complement strand
TTCTTTCTTTGGTTGAATAAGAAAGAATATTCTTTCTTATTCATTCTTTCCTTGCTTTGTGTGTGTGTGTTTTCCAATTCTTTGTTAAAACTCCCAGAATCTGAACACCTTCCACTGGTAACATATTTTGGCAAGCCAAATAGGAGGTAAGCCCTAAGTTTGAGATTTATTTTCTCCTTCTTCTTTTGCTCCATACATGGGAATCTCAATCTCTCTCTCTCTCTCTCTCTCTCTCTCTC
>NW_016896648.1:0-1538 GCF_001698545.2 Rhinopithecus bieti | reverse complement strand
TGTTCTTTTTGCTTAGGATTGTCTTGGCTATGCAGCCTCTTTTTTTGGTTCCATATGAAATTTAGTTTTTTAAAAATTCTGTGAAGAAAGTCCATGGTAGCTTCATGGGGATAGCATTGAATCTATACATTACTTTGGGCAGTATGGCCATTTTCATGATATTGATTCTTCCTATCCATGAGCATGGATTGTTTCTCAATTTGTTTGTGTCCTGTCTTATTTCGTTGAGCAGTGGTTTGTAGTTCTCCTTGAAGAGGTTCTTCACATACCTTGTAAGTTGGATTCCTAGGTATTTTATTCTCTTTGTAGAATTGTGAATGGGAGTTCGCTCGTGATTTGTCTCTCTTTTGTCTATTATTGGTGTACAGGAATGCTTGTGATTTTGCACACTGACTTTGTATCCTGAGACTTTGCTGAAGTTGCTTATCAGCTTAAGGAGATTTTGGGCTGAGACAATGGGTTTTCTAAATATACAATCATGTCTGCAAACAGAGACAATTTGACTTCCTCTCTTCCTATTTGAATACCTGTTATTTCTTTCTCTTACCTGATTTCCCTGGCCAGAACTTCCAATATTATGTTGAATAGGAGTGGTGAGAGAGGGCATCCTTGTCTAGTGCTGGTTTTCAAAGGGAATGCTTCCAGTTTTCCTATTCAGTATGATATTGGCTGTGGGCTTGTCATAATAGCTTTTACTATTTTGAGATATGTTCTATCAATACCTAGTTTATTGAGAGTTTTAGCATGAAGGAGTGTTGAAGTTTGTCAAAGGCCTTTTCTGCATCTATTGACATAAGTATGTGGTTTTGTCATTGGTTCTGTTTATGTGATGGATTATGTTTATTGATTGTGTATGTTGAACCAGCCTTGAGTCCCAGGAATGAAGCCGACTTGATCGTGGTTGATAAGCTTTCTGATATGCCGTTGGATTTGGGTTGCCAGTCTTTTATTGAAGATGTTTGCACCAATATTCTTCAAGGATGTTGGCCTGAAATTTTCTTTTATTGTGTGCCTCTGTCAGGTTTTGGTGTCAGAATGATGCTGGCCTCATAAAATGAGCTAGGGAGGATCCCTCTTTTCTTTTGATTGGAATAGTTTCAGAAGGAATGGTACCAGCTTCTTTTGTACCTCTGGTAGAATTCGGCTGTGAATCTGTCAGGTCCTGGACTTTTTTGGTTGGTAGGGTATTAATTACTGCCTCAATTTCAGAACTTGTTATTGGTCTATTCAGGGATTTGACTTCTTCCTGATTTAGACTTGGGAGGGTATATGTGTCCAGGAATTTATCCATTTCTTCTAGATTTTCTAGTTTATTTGTGTAGAGGTGTTTATAGTATTCTCTGACAGTAGTTTGTATTTCTGTGGGATCAGTGGTGATATCCCCTTTATCATTTTTTATTGCATCTCTTTGATTCTTCTCTGTTTTCTTCTTTATTAGTCTGGCTAGCAGTGTATCAATTTTGTTGATCTTTTCAAAAAAACCAGCTCCTGGATTCATTGATTTTTTTGAAGGGTTTGTCGTGTCTCTGTCTCCTTGT
>NW_016896647.1:0-3378 GCF_001698545.2 Rhinopithecus bieti | reverse complement strand
CAATTCATTTCATAAGACTTTTATTCTTTCTTTTTTATTATTTTATTATTATTTATTTATTTATTTATTTATTTATTTATTTATTTATTTATTTTGAGATAAGGTCTCACCCTGTTGCCCAGGCTGGAGTGCAGTGGTGCAATCATGGCTCACAGCAGCCTCAATCTCCCAGACTTAAGCCACCTTTGCATCTCAGCCTCCCAAGTTGCTAGGATCACAGGTGTGCACCACTACACCTGGCTAATTAAAAAAAAAATTCTTGGAGATGGGGTCTCCCTAGGTTGCCCAGGCTAGTCTTGAACTCCTGGGCTCAAGCATCCTCTTGCCTTGGCCTCCCAAAGTGTTGGGATTACAGACATGAGCCACTGCACCTGGCTCCTTAGTCTTTATTGAATAAACATTGACGGGGCATCTGGCCTGTGCAGGGCAACTCTGCTAAATGTAGGGCCTTGAAGCAGGCGTAGGGTGGGGAGATCTGGGAATAAGTGGCAGGAGGTCTAAGGCCTTCCCAGCCCATTCTTGGGACAATCTCAGGAAATCCTGTGTCCTCAACACAAACTGAAAAGAAGATTAAAACAAACAGGACTGTTTTCCAGTATTTTCAATAAATATAAAGATGTGCCTCCCTGAGCCAGGGCAGAGCTATGTACAGTCCTCACGAAGGTCCCAGTGTGTGACGGTGGAGTAGGAGAATTAGATGCCACTCAACACACACCTACTGAGCCCATGCTCTGGGCAAGGCACTGTTCAAGGTCAACACGGTGGTGAGTGACAAGGCCAAGGCTTGCATGGAGCTTCCTTTCTAGTGAGAGGAGACGGACGAGTGGAAGCACTCAGCATCCCACTGAAACAAACAAGCCTCTAGCTGGGAGAGCGCTGTGGAGAGGAAAAGGCAGGAGGGATGGTAATACCTGCCCAGCAGGAGTCGTCGGGACCCTGCCTTATCAAAGCGACCCTTGAGCCAACTGCTGGAGGAGGTGAGGGGTGTAATGCAGGAACTCTGTAAGAGGCCAGTGTGGCTGGGACAGAGAGAGCAGGGGCCGGAGAGATGGCACTAGAGAAGATGTGGGATGAGGGATCATGTAAGGCCTTGAGGATATTATAAAGTCTTTGGTGTTTCCTTGAGTGAGATGGGGTGCCACAGGGAGGGCCCACAGGTATATAACCTGCCAACCAGAGTCTTCTCCTAGGTATTGCCTTTGGATGGATGAATCTGTTTGTAGAACACCTGATTGAACTCAGTTGTTCAGTGCCCGCCCTGGCTGGTAATGAAACTCATCAACTAATGTTTTTTGTTTGTTTGTTTTGTTTTGTTTTTTTAGGCAAAGTCTCACTATGTTGCTCAGGCTGGTCTCAAACTCCTAGGCTCAAGCAGTCCTCCTACCTTGGCCTCCCAAAGTGCTGGGATTACAGGCAAGAGCCATCACGCCCGGCCTCATCAACTAATTTTGTGGGAAGATTGTGGCTACCAGGTTCCAGCTGTACCTTTTCCATATTTAGGAATCAAAGTCACCCTTGCTGCAATCTTACCTGTGGCTCTGCATCCCTGAGTGCTGCCTTTGTCATATTTAGACAGGTCGATCTCCAGGAAATTACTCTGCGTCTCGCCAAATACATGGCACATGCTCAAGAAGTCACGGAAAAGGCAGCTAGCCTTTGCAGAGTGCCTTCTATGTAGATTTCCATTAATAACTTTCTTTAATCCACCTAGAAGCCCCTGAGGTACATTTCATTATTCCCACTTCGTTGGTGAGATACCTGAGATGAGGGGTGTCATTGATTTACCTAAAACCATACAGCTTTAAGCAGAAGTAGGAGTTGAACACAGATCTTCTCAGCTGTAAACGCTGTGCTGGAAGGGGCTTCAATCAAGGGCAAGTTCTGGGTCAGCCAGTCAGCTTTGTTCTGGGCCATGCATGGGGAAGGGGCCCATGAAAGACATCATGTGACCCTGGCCCTCAAACTAGCAGCTTTCCACAAACGTTTGTTGAATGAATGCATCAAAAAATAAATGAAGACACCAAAGTACCTTGGAAAGTACTGAGCCACTTGCTGGTCAGAGATGAGTTAAGAGCCAGTATCAACTCAAGACTAACTGGGCTGGGGTGTTTTGTACAGAGGCTGAGAAGAAATTCTGTCCCATAAGGACAGAACAAGGTTTTCGTCTTGGTCACATCTACCCTACTTTGTAGAGCTTTATGAGTAGCTTCTGATATTTACCTGCTGTGGAGGAGACAGCTCAGGGTACATCTGTCTTAGTCTGTTTGTATTGTTATAAGGGAATACCTGAGGCTGAGTCATTTATCAAGAAAAGAGGTTTATTTGGTTCATACTTCTGCAGGCTGTACAGGAAGCATGGCGCCAGCATCTGTTTCTGGGGAGAGACCCAGGAAACTTCCTGTCATGGCGGAAGGCAAAGGGGAGCAGGCATTGTGGAGTGAGAGAGGAAGAAAGAGAGAGGGGAGAGAGGTGCCAGGCTCCTCTTCAACAGTCAGCTCCCTTGTGACCAAATAGGGCAAGAACTCACACGCACTCCCACAAGAATGGCATCAAGCCATTCATGAGGGATCTGCCCCTATGACCCAAGCACCTCCCACCAGGCCCCACCTCCAACACTGGGGACCACATTTCAACATGAAATTTGGAGGGGACAAACATCAAAACTATATCAACATCCAAAATAGCAGTTTCGCACAGAAACGTAAACTGAGACAGGCAGCAAGTCTGGGCAGTCCCGGCTGGGTGAAAAGAATCACTTCGTCCTCAAATCAATCAACTGGTCTCTCTCTTTCCCTCCTTCCACCTTTCAAACAGGGGCAGATTTTGAGAAGCTGGGGACTTGCTCCCTGCCCAGATCTGTCTGCTTTATACATGACAGCATGAAAATAAAGAAGGATTCTAAACTGGTGGTGACCAGCCTGCGTTTTAGGATGACACCCATGAGGCTGTTGCAGCTCAAGGGAGGCATCATCTTCTACCACGGAGTGGGCAGGGAGTTGGGAAGCCTGGGTAAGGGGCTTCCCTGTGGCTTCCTAAGGGACAGTTCTCATTTGCTGGTGTACAGTAAGCTCTCAACAGGGTTTGCCAGCTGAATGCATGAGTGATGAACAAACAGCGTCTTCTCCTGGTCTGTCCTTTCTACTGTCCAGGGAGTCTATACCAGTCATGATTTAATGGCATGAGGCTGCCTAGAATTGTTCATCGTCAGGCCCAAAATTCCATATCTGCAATTCCAATGGTGAAATTTGAGAAATCTGAGAATTTTTTCATGACTTGCTTGGCCGCCAAATCTGACCTGAGTTCATTTGTTGGTACCTTCAGATTTAAACTGAAACAAGAGTACTTATTTATTCCAGTTATTTATTATTATTATTATTA
>NW_016896646.1:0-474 GCF_001698545.2 Rhinopithecus bieti | reverse complement strand
ATGGAAGACATTTCCTTATCTCACACAGGCCTCCGGTCACCACTTACTATCCCTTCACAGAACCCTCAAAGACCGACTTTCAAACTGGGAATTGTAGAGTAAGCTTTAACCCTGTGAAAAGAATCGACATGTCAGAGAGCGGTTTCTTCGAGTGCTTCTTTCTGTTTTTTATTGGACGACATTTCACTTTTGTCATAGTCTTCAATGTGTTCCAAATATCTTTTGGTTTTACAGGAACAGTGTTCAAACTGTGCCTGAGAAGAAGAAAGTTGTAACTCCCTGAGTGGAATGCACACATCACCAAGCAGTTTCTCAGAAAGCTTCTCTCCAGTTTTATCTGACTATATTTCCTGTTTCACCATAGACCTGAATGTGATACCAAATATCTCTTCATGGATCTATTCACGAGGGAGTTTCAAAGCTGCATAATGTAAAGAAAGCTTCATCTACGTGAGATGAATAAACATAGCAAAA
>NW_016896645.1:0-242 GCF_001698545.2 Rhinopithecus bieti | reverse complement strand
TGGCTGGATCTCAGCTCACTGCAAGCTCTGCCTCCCGGGTTCACGCCATTCTCCTGCCTCAGCCTCCCGAGTAGCTGGGACTACAGGCGCCCGCCACCTCGCCCGGCTAGTTTTTTGTATTTTTTAGTAGAGACGGGGTTTCACAGTGTTAGCCAGGATGGTCTCGATCTCCTGACCTCGTGATCCGCCCGCCTCGGCCTCCCAAAATGCTGGGATTACAGGCTTGAGCCACCGCGCCCGGC
>NW_016896644.1:0-473 GCF_001698545.2 Rhinopithecus bieti | reverse complement strand
GGTTTCTTTTGTTTGATTTTCAGAGGGGAAATATATTCTAGCAGCCTCTTCTCCATCTAATGAGTCGAATTTCTGAAGTAGATTCTTTGGTTGCTGAGCAGAATTGTGAATGGGAGACTGTGAACCAGAAGCATCTTGAGACTCTGAGTTGAGGTAGTATGTTGGGGTCTACCAGGAGAAGGGTAGTAGAAGCAATGCTGCCAGAGAAGCCATGGATAAGGTATTTAACATCAGCAAGAGATTTGAAGAAAACAGAGTGGATCAAAGAGAGATCCATGATGCTGGGTTAGGTAAAGTGTCCTGAACCTTCCTTTGAATCTCCTCACATTGTTTTAGGAAAATATCAATTTCTTGTGTATGTCTTGTGGGGAATCAAGTGGCCCTGAGCTGTGTCAAAGACTAGAGTGGTGCTTCAAGACTGGCATAAGCACACAGGCTACCCACGTGGATCTGGACAATTGCTAACTTCAGTA
>NW_016896643.1:0-1365 GCF_001698545.2 Rhinopithecus bieti | reverse complement strand
CCTCTTCAGAGCCATCATACAGGGACGTTTAAGTCTGCTGAAGCTGTGCCCACAGCTGCCCCTTCTCCCAGGTGCTCTGCCCCAGGGAGATAGGGGTTTTATCTGTAAGTCCCTCACTGGGGCTGCTGCCTTTTTTTTCAGAGATGCCCTGCCCAGAGAGGAGAAGTCTAGCAGTCTGGCCACAGTGGCCTTGCTAAGCTGCAGTGAGCTCTGCCCAGTTCAAACTCCCTGACGGCTTTGTTGACACTGTGAGAGTAAAACTGCCTACTCAAGCCTCAGCAATGGCGGACACCCCTCCCTACACCAAGCTGGAGCATCCCAGGTTGATCTCAGACTGCTGCTCTGCTGGGAGTAAGAATTTCAAGCCAGTGGATCTTAGTTTGCTGGGCTCTGTGGGGTGGGACCTGCCAAGCTGGATCATTTGGCTCCCTGGCTTCAGCACCCCTTTCCAAGGGAGTGAACGGTTCTCTCTGGCGTTCTAGGCACCACTGCGGTATGGCAAAAAAAAACAAAACAAAAAAACCCCTGAAGCTAGTTTGGTGTCCACCCAAACGGCCACCCAGTATTGTGCTTGAAACCCAGGGCCCTGGTGGGGTAGGCACCAGAGGGAATCTTCTGGTCTGCAGGTTACGAAGACCGTGGGAAAAGCGCAGTATCTGCGGGGAGTACATGGTTCCTCCGGCTCAGTCCCTCACGGCTTCCCTTGGGTAGGGGAGAAAATTCCCCAACCCCTTGTACTTCCCAGGTGAGGTGATGCCCCACCCTGCTTCGTCTTGCCCTCCATGGGCTGCACCCACTGTCCAACCAGTCCCAGTGTGATGAACCGTGTACCTCAGTTGGAAATGCAGAAATCACCTGCCTCTGTGTCGATATCGCTGGGAGCTGCAGACTGAAGCTATTCCTGTTGGGCTATCTTGCCAGCAAAATGCTTCCAGCTTTTCCATTCAGTACAGTATTGGCTGTGGGCTTGTCATAAATAGCTCTTCTTATTTTGAGATTCGTTCCATCAATACCTAGTTTATTGAGAGTTTTAGCATGAAGGGGTGTTGAATTTTATCGAAGGTCTTTTCTGTATCTATTGAGATAATCATGTGGTTTTGTCATTGGTTGTGTTTATGTGATGGATTATGTTTATTGATTTACATGTGTTGAACCAGACTTGCATCCTAGGGATGAAGCCAACTTGATTGTGATGGATAAGCTTTTGATGTGCTACTGGATTTGGTTTGCCAGTATTTTATTGAGGATTTTCACGTCGATGTTCATCAGGGATATTGGCCTGAAATTTTCTTTTTTTGTTGTGTCTCTGCCAGGTTTTGGTATCAGGATGATGCTGGCCTCATAAAATGAGTTAGGGAGGAGTTC
>NW_016896642.1:0-241 GCF_001698545.2 Rhinopithecus bieti | reverse complement strand
GGAGTGCAGTGGCGCGATCTCGGCTCACTGCAAGCTCCGCCTCCGGGTTCACGCCATTCTCCTGCCTCAGCCTCCCAAGTAGCTGGGACTACAGGCGCCCGCCGCCACGCCCGGCTAATTTTTTGCATTTTAGTAGAGACGGGGTTTCACCGTGTTAGCCAGGATGGTCTTGATCTCCTGACCTCGTGATCCGCCCGCCTCGGCCTCCCAAAGTGCTGGGATTACAGGCATGAGCCACCGC
>NW_016896641.1:0-1540 GCF_001698545.2 Rhinopithecus bieti | reverse complement strand
ATTCTACTCTTTTCGTTATCTTTTTTTATAAAAAATCACAGTTTTTAAGAAAATATATGTTAATAATGTCAATCTGTAGTGGGCTTATTATTGGCATTTAACATAAATCAATAAATTAGTATTGTAAAAGTTTCTCAGTTTTAATTTTGAATGTGGCAAATATCAATAGATACAATGCAGATAAACAAAATAATTTTGGGATTCTCAATAATTTTAAGAGTGTAAAGGACTCTTAAGACAGAAAAGTTTGATCACCACTAATCATAGGATTGCTTAGGTTTGGGCCATCACATTTGTCTTTGTATCTTCAGGGCCTAACACATTGACTGACATAGAGTAAGTGCTAAGCACACATTGAATTGAACAGAACTTAAATACCATGAGTAAGGGATAGAGAGCTTGTATTGAGTTCTGAAGATATATATTTGATGAGAAGAATGTGAATGGGAGCTGATCAAGGGTGAGGAAAAGGACTGTCAACAGACTTTGAAGACCCTGATGAAGTTGGAGACCATGAATTTATAGATGTACCAGTCTTCAGGATTGTGAGATTTTATTCAACAGTAATAAGCTGTGTACATGTAGGAATAAGGGATGTCACAAAGAAAAAAGTCAAAGGTTATGTTTTCTTATTAACCTACTTTTTTTCATAGGCTTAGAACAGAGCAGGTAGTAAATACACGTATTATCTAAATATACATAATTCTTGCCTAGAGCGTGCCCTTTATTCAATGTTTATTTCTGAAGTCAGTATGTATTTTTTCATATTTTATACTGATATATCAAAGGTATATATATTCTTGGAGTTTGTGATATTTGGTACCTGTATAAATGTGTAATGATCACTCAGGGTAATTGGGATATCCATCACCTCAAACATTTATCTTTTCTTTGTGTTGGAACCATTACAATTATTGTCTTCCAGCTATTTTGAAATATACATTATTGTTAACTTTAAGTTTTCAATTGTACTGTTGAGTATCAGAACTTATTCCTTCTGTCTAACTATATTTTGTACCCATTAACCAACTTCTCTTCGTTTCCTCCTCACCCTTTCTCTTTCCAGCTTCTGGTAATCATCATTCTACTCTCCATCTCCATGAGGTCCCCTTTTAGAGTTCTTAAGAGTGAGAGCGTGCAATGTTTGCCTTTCTAGGCCTGACTTATTTTACTGACCTTAATGACCTCCAGTTTCATCCATGCTGTTGCTAATGACAGGATTTCCTTCTTTCTAAAGGCTGAATAATATTTCATTGTGTATAAAAAACAATTTGTTAATCTATTCATCCATTTATGGAAACAGGTTGATTCCATGTTTTGGTGATTATAAATAATGCTGCAATAAAATGGGAGTGCAAATATATTTTAATACACTGATTTTCTTTCTTTAAGATACATACTCAGCAGCAGAATTGTTTGATCATATGGTAGTTCTGTTTATAGTTTTATGAGGCAAAGTGTGTATTTTTTATGAGAATTCCACAAATGCCTCTTGCCATTGCCCCATCTCTCTCCTTTTTCCCTATAAACAAATGTAAAG
>NW_016896640.1:0-241 GCF_001698545.2 Rhinopithecus bieti | reverse complement strand
GGGGGGGTTTTGGTCAAAAAAAGGGGAAAAAAAATAAAGGCAAACTTAACCAACTTAGACTAAGCTGGTCTTGGTTATGCAAGACTCTCGGAGTCTATGTCTATTACTAGAATAATTCTAATTAGGCCTATGATTTCTAAAAGCCACAAAACTTTTCTGTGTCTCTTTTTTTTTTCTGTCTCTGAGATGGCAGTGAGGACAGTTATTAGTTTTCTGTTTGCCACACTTGTCTAGTAAGCCA
>NW_016896639.1:0-1198 GCF_001698545.2 Rhinopithecus bieti | reverse complement strand
ATATGGTACATCTAGTTCTAGATCCTTGAGGAATTGCCATACTGTTTTCCAAACAAATGGAAGAACATACCATGCTCATGGATAGGAAGAATCAATATCGTGAAAATGGCCATAGTCATTATTTTAAAAGACTATGCTCTAAGCAAGTGATGAAATGCTTGCAGCTGCTTAAGGTGTGTTTACATATCACTCCATGCAGCATGACTTTTCATTTAGGTCAGACAACAGTTTTCCTAAATTAATTTCATTCATTTTAATTCTGCGTTTCCTTAGGCCTATGAGAAATAAAAAACAATGGTTACTAATGAGTTGACACCATGAGCAAAGGAGTACTGCAAACAGTTAAATGATGACAGTTTTATATCAGTGTGAGCAGATGAATCGAATAATAGTTCCAATAGCAGTTAAAATTTTAAAATCCAATTCACAGAACCAAAGAAAAGCTTTTAGAAGTTTATCATGTCAATGGTGAATTGTCTGACCTTATTATAAATGCAACTGTCACTTTAACTTAAAATTAAGCATTGTGACGGCAAATGATAACATGAACACAAATATTAGTGGAGCACAGCATCACAGTAAAACAATGATTTTATTAAAATAAAATCTATAGAGCAGACGTATACTTGAAAATGATTGGTGCATATGTGATGAAGCTATGGAATTTATTAATTGAAGTAAAACTGTAGCGAAAATTTGCATTTATTTTATACACACAAAATTAGAGTGAATAACAATATCTGAAGAATAAAGTTGATATTGAATTAAAATAATCTTATGTATGACACTATACACTCTCTTTCCTGCTGGTCATCAATCAGTCTTTGGAAATGTTTGATTCTTTGAAGCACCACTTTACAAATCAACCAAAGTGTCCTAACATGGCATTGGACTATTTTGTAAACAAGGCCTCTGAAATTGAATTGCATTTTGTTAAAATCAGTTGGAAGTCTTTAGTTAAGGTGTTCAACAAATGGATAAAACAACTTCAATTTTAATCTTTACAAATAATAATTATTAAAACAAAATTGCAAATAGGAAGACATTGAAATGTATCCCTATGAAAACAAGGAATAAGGTAAAAAAAAAATAAGCAATGAGAGCTCGTGTATAAAATATTTAATTTTAAAAGTCCATAATCATACTTTGGAAAATCTGACTTATGAAGAGAAGCCTTTGATGGAGCTCCTCTTTAGTA
>NW_016896638.1:0-1204 GCF_001698545.2 Rhinopithecus bieti | reverse complement strand
TTTGTTTGGTATTTAATCCTACTTGTTTCATAAATGGCACAAAATATGAAGAGAAGATAAAAAAGAATTAGAGAAAATTAGGATTTTAATGTGAACAAGGCTCACTAGGTTAAATGGTTGGTTTATACGTTTGGGTATCAGATGCATTTAAATAAGCATTGATTTACAAGTCAGTTGTGCCACAAGTTTACAAGTCCCAAAATAGCTAGTCAGCAATCTGGAAGCTGTTGCCCTATCTCACTACATCCTCGGGAATAAGTCTCAGCAGTCACAGTCTAACTGACGAAAGCGTTGCTGCTGAAGGCAGAATACAATTTAGTTCCCACTGTCTCATCGGGAGACTGGCTCAGCAAAGCTAACAGGAAGAAAAAAAATGTATTTGTCAGTAAATGAAGAAGATAGGCCTCGATGGTATATAAGAAAATCTGCAGGGAAAATTAGATGTGTTTCTTGTGCTGTCACTCCCTGGGCCAACAGAACAATTACTTGGAAGATTTCAAACACACGAAGCAAAATAGCCCTAATATGCACAAGACAGTGAATTCAATACAAGTCATTGTCTAATATTTACTACTTTTGGAAGCAGCTTGTCAAATTCCTATTAGGAATATATGTCTTCTGCAGACAAGCTCCATCCTAAAGGATGATCAGAGTAAATAGAAAGACAAGTACATGACCAAGACCAACATTTACTACCAACCTCACAAAACCCCTCATGACCAAGGCAACTGCTGATGGGCTTGCAGGAAGGTACAGACACTTTGTGCTCCCAAATCTATCATTATCCCCATTGTATAGGTAGGGAAGCTGAAGTTAGAGTCTTACACCTATGTAACTAGTAGATGACAGAGCTTGGACTTAAGCCCAGGTTTTCTTGGCTCCCAGTCCATGACTCTGCCTGCTGTTCTACAGGGACATACAAGGAAAATGTTAATAGAACTCAGTCAAGTGGTGGCATGGAGACTTTCAGTGAGGGGAAAAGGTTAACAAAATGATATAAAATAGATTGTGTGTGTGTGTGCAGTAGCACAATGCTGTGTTTTCCATCCTTCTACTGAGCAGGAATTTTCCCCTTAGCTTTAAAGGGTGGTTTCTAAGTTGGTTGCTCCACATATCTCATATCATCCTTCTTTTGCTGCCAAGAAAACAAATGCATTTGAGTAAAAGAATTTCTCAATAACTTATTTTCATGGACATAAAAGTT
>NW_016896637.1:0-1536 GCF_001698545.2 Rhinopithecus bieti | reverse complement strand
TCGGCCTCCCAAAGTGCTGGGATTACAGGCTTGAGCCACCGCGCCCGGCCATATCTGGTAGGTCTATTGTTCTGTGCATTTTCAGGTAGCAGTCACTCAAATATAATGATCTAAACAGATTCTAAATATTGATTTCTTGGCAGAGATTTTCCACTACCCCAGAAAATATTGTATGAAACGTCATTATACATTATTTGTGCTCTGTCTGTTACTTCTTAGTGCCGGCCCAGAATATCGGTCTTCTTTTCTTTTTTTCAGATAAACAGTGACATTAACCAGCTCAATTAAATACATATGTTGACAGCAAACATAACTGTTAAATTAGCAAAAGGAGTTAACGCAACAATGCAAAGAAAAGTAAAGGAACATAAAATAATAGGAGAGGCAAAGTATTTTGCCATTTTCTAGGGTTTAAGTAATGGCACTTCTTACTTTATCAAAGAAGTACTTAGTCAGTTTTCAGAAAGCGAGACAAAAAAATATGCATAATGATGTATGTTAAAGGGCATGGCAGGACAGCAAATCATATGTAGTAAAACATTCATTTCTCAATTTTCAATTATCCATTCAGCTAATATTATTAAGTACCTACTTTGTACCAAATACTCTTCTAGAAACCAAAAGATAAATCAGTGAATAAAACAGATAAATTGCCTGCTCTTGCTGAGCTTACATATTTACAAACAAAGTAGAAGTAGATAAATTAACAAATACATAAATTCTTTTCCAGTGATATTAAAATTCTAGAGAATTAAAAGGTGGTAAGCAGAAGAGAGAATAATAGGGTAAGATTCTAGTTAGAGAACACATTGAGTACAAATATTGAGATGGAAAGATATCTGGTATGTAGGAGAAAGAACACTGAATATAAGCAGTAAAGGTTTAGAGTTTTTTCTACAAAATCAGAGAAGTGCATATTGTTCAGAATTTTTTTAGCATGAAAAAATACCCATAAATTACCATTTAAGACATTTTAAATGTATAGCTCAGTACATTTAATACATTTCCATTGTTGCGCAACCATCACCACTGACCATATTCATAACTTTTCATCATCCCAAACTGATGGATTTTCCATTTTGGAAAAAAAAAATGTTGTTGGGATTTTGATAAGAATTACACTGAATATGTAGATCATTTGGGTACTGTTGACATTGAGGTGGTTAATTTTATATGTCAATGTGACTGTGCTATGGAGTGCCCAAATATTTGTTGAAACATTATTCTAACTGTGTCTGTGAGAGTGTTTCTGGATTAGATTGACATTTGAGTTAGTAGACTGAATAAAGCAGATGCCCCACCAATGTAGGTTGTTCCTATACAATCAACTGAAGTCCTGAATTGAGCAAAAGGCTGAGTAACAAGAAATTTCTAACTGACTGCCTTCAACCTGGGACATTGGTTTTATTCTGTCTTCAGACTCACATGGAAACTTAGGCTCTTCTTGTGTCTCCATATTGGTGACTCCAAATGTTGGGACTCATTCACCTCCATAATCATGTGAGTCAATTCCTTAAAATATATCTATCTCCCTCT
>NW_016896636.1:0-392 GCF_001698545.2 Rhinopithecus bieti | reverse complement strand
GATCTCAGCTTTGTTACAGTCTGCTCTTGATCTTCGAGGACCTTTCAATTCTCAAACTTGTGATGCTGCAAATACTGGAGGGAGCCTGGAGCCTCAAGCCTCAGGAGCTGGCCATGGTGCTGAAAACAGCCCCTTCCTGCTTCCCTGGAGCAAGCAGGCAGGAACATGCCCTCTACTTCTCCTACCTCCAAAATATCTCCACACTGTGTGAGAATATCATAGATTTTAAAGGGATATGGATTAGGAGTATTTTGAGTGTCAAAAGTCTTATTATGGAAGAAGAGATTATTTTATGCCAGAGGGCAGACTTAACACTGGTGGGTGAAAAGAATTCATCCAATTTTAACTCAGAGTAAGGAGGCAAGATAGTGCAGAGATGGACTGTGAGATTC
>NW_016896635.1:0-238 GCF_001698545.2 Rhinopithecus bieti | reverse complement strand
TTTTACATAGGTATACACGTGCCCTGGTGGTTTGCTGCATCCATCAACCCATCATCTATATTAGGTATTTCTCCTAATGTTATCCCTCCCCTACCCCTCACCACCTGACAGGCTCCAGTGTGTGATGTTCCCCTCCCTGTGTCCATGTGTTCTCATTGTTCAACTCCCACTTATAAGTGAGAACATGCAGTGTTTGGTTTTCTGTTCTTGTGATAGCTTGCTGAGAATGATGGTTTCC
>NW_016896634.1:0-241 GCF_001698545.2 Rhinopithecus bieti | reverse complement strand
ATATACACACACATATATACACATATACACACATATATACACACATACATATATACACATATACACACATACACACATATATACACACATATATACACATACACATATATACACACATACACACATATACACACACACACATATATACACACACATATATACACATATACACACATATATACACACATACATATATACACATATACACACATACACACATATATACACACATATATACACA
>NW_016896633.1:0-242 GCF_001698545.2 Rhinopithecus bieti | reverse complement strand
TGGGGAACTTTCACTAATTGTGGGACTTTTCTAACTTTTTTTCTTTCTGTAGAGGCAAGTATAGAAATAATTTTTTCATTCAGAACTACAAGGCACATCCTTCTGCTGAGCAATCAAAACTCAGGCTCATTTCCATTTCAAACAGTTTCTTTATTCCTTGAATTTGCCCTGTCTGATTTTCTAAGAGTCTATATTTCTTATTATTCAAATAATTTGGCAGCAGATATAAGTAGAATTCTGCA
>NW_016896632.1:0-241 GCF_001698545.2 Rhinopithecus bieti | reverse complement strand
ATTGTGTGTGATTGTGTGTGTGATTGTGTGATTGTGTGTGTTGTGTGTGTGATTGTGTGTTGTGTGTGTGTGTGATTGTGTGTGGTGTGTGTGTGTGATTGTGTGTGTTTGTGTGTGTGATAGTGTGATTGTGTGTGTGTTTGTGTGTTTGTGTGTGTTTGTGTGTTTGTGTGTGTTTGTGTGTGATTGTGTGTTTGTGTGTGTGTTTGTGTGTGATTGTGTTTGTGTGTGATTGTGTTAT
>NW_016896631.1:0-351 GCF_001698545.2 Rhinopithecus bieti | reverse complement strand
CGTCCTCGTCCTCGGGCTTCCGCCGGCAGGGCGCTGTCGGAAGAGGTCGGGAGAGCCATGGCGGGGAGACCTGGCCGGAATTTCGCTGACAGTTGTCAGTGCTGGTCAGGTGGGAGAATCTGAGAAGTAGCAGATCCTTGTCATTCCCAGAGCTGCATCCTCTGCTGAACAGGATCAGGGTGCTCTCAGCTCAGCCTCATCTGATCCACTGACAGGCTCAGTTATCTCCTGCCCAGGGAAGGGATGGGCTTCTCTGTCCAGGGCTGAATCCCCAGGACCAGGCAGTGTGGCTGGGACAAGCCAGCCCTCAGCAGGGAAGACATAAGCGCTGCCTGGGTGGCCATGGAATAC
>NW_016896630.1:0-1886 GCF_001698545.2 Rhinopithecus bieti | reverse complement strand
AAAGAAAGAAAGAAAGAAAGAAAGAAAGAAAGAAAGAAAGAAAGAAAGAAAGAAATGCTAGCTCATTGAAAGCAATTTACACTTTGAACTCCCTTTCACTGCAGGAAGTCGTCCCTGTCAGTCCTTGGTGAAAAGGTGGATGGGCACAAGGTAAAAGAAAAGACACCTTTGTACTCTTAAACTTGCATCTCTGAAACAGCTAAGTTAGACTTGCATGAAGATTAATATTGAAGGCCAAGGGAGAAGGACTGCAGCAGAGATTTCGGAGTAAGGAAGCACATCTGGTCCTGGGTCTCAAGCCATCTGTATTCTCCCAGCTTTATTTGAACTTAATGATTAAAATACATATGTGGCCAGCCACAGGCATGGTGTTCGGTCATCCAGAAGAAAGGTCCTGTGGCTCAGCCCACAAACCTAAACTGAGCAAAGATGTCAACTTCATGAGTTAAAAAATATTGCTCAAATGACAAGCATGCTGACAGTACATCTAGAGCAAAGGAGCATCGCTATGCTGTAAACATAGTTGCTGTAGTGCAGAGGCATTAATAACCAAGTAGGAAAATGTTAAGCTGATCTGTGAGGTGACCAGAATCTTGAGGTCTTTGGGTACTGATGGTAAGGATGCTTCATGATTTGGCCATGTAATACATCGTCCTGACCACTGCTTTTGATAGAATTTCATTATTGTGATAAATAATGTGGTTAAAAGAGCCAAGCATGGCTTTCTCACTCACCTTGCTCTATTTTCATTCTACTGGAACTTCCATGGTCTGAGAGAGGCTTCTTGTCTACCATATTAACTCTCCATGGAAAGTATGTAGCACCTTTAAAATGATGACTTACTGATGTTTGAGGAGATTTAAGTTTTATTTATTAATTTCTATACCAGTATTCCCAAATGCTTGAAGTATATATAAAGATTTTATTTCACATTCTATTAAAACAGACATGTTACACTTCTTCCAGTTTAATCATTCAGGTGCACATAATCTTA
The DNA here is from genome assembly GCF_001698545.2 of Rhinopithecus bieti. Lineage (NCBI taxonomy): Eukaryota > Metazoa > Chordata > Mammalia > Primates > Cercopithecidae > Rhinopithecus > Rhinopithecus bieti. Next base: position 892 of record NW_016896630.1, on the reverse strand, counting down.
AAACATTGAAAGTAAGACATCTGTATACGTGCTTATTGTTTGTTAGTGTATATATATGTTACAAACATATCAAGCTGTCTGATGAAAATTTGTGTTTCTGGATTTCATTTTATTTCTACGAATGAAATCTGAAACAGCTCTGAGATTATTTAAGTAGATTACTTAAAGCATAACATTGATTGTGCAACTTGTTTTGTTTTTTAAATATTTAAAGGCCCGTGAGTTGTTCGACCCTGCAAACGAGATGTTGGTTTCTAACTTGGTCTGATCTTCATTAACAACTATTCCTTTCTTATAAACAGAAGGGATAGAGAGGCAAAGCAGTCTGACTTCTTCCAAATCGTATGCTTCTCACTCCAATTTCTCTCTCTCTCTTTTGGTATGGTAGCCAGTTAACGTTTAAATGGGATTTGTTAACTGTCCATTAAGAGGGCAATTACATTTTGGAATGTTCACTTTATGAAGAATTCCAGGGATTTGTAGGACAGTCTGTGATAAGTGACAATGTTTATTCTAAGGGAATGCTAAAGGAGCCTCAGTTCCTTGGTGCGTATTTCACATTTTGTTTTGTTGCTTTGATTAATTGAAAACTCTTACAGGTCAAGAAGGCTTTTCAAAAAATGAAAGGTCTCTTTCCAGGGAGAGGCCCATTGTATTTGTGAATGAATGAAAAGTTTATTGAAGAAAAGGGTAGAGTGTATTTCAATCACTGTTAATTTAAGTGGAGCTAATAAGCTAAGAAGTAAAACATTATTAAATTCCCAGATGTGTTTTACAGGATATGCCAATATCTTGAATATCTTTTTCTTGGTAATTCCAAAGGTTGGAGGTTTTGTTTGTTTGTTTTTATTAAATATTTTACTATATAAACTTTTTCCTAGGAAAGCTTTCA
>NW_016896629.1:0-376 GCF_001698545.2 Rhinopithecus bieti | reverse complement strand
GGCGGGCGGGTTACTTTAGGCCAGGAGTTCAAGACCAGCATAGCCTAAACAGCAAGACCCTGTCTCTACTAAAAATACAAAAATTAGCCAGGCGTAGTGGCAGGTGCCAGTAATCCCAGCTACTCAGGAGGCTGAGGCAGGATAATTGCTTGAACCCAGGAGGCAGAGGTTGCAGTGAGCTGAGATCGTAGCATTGCACTCCAGCCTAGGCAACAAGAGTGAAACTCCGTCTCAAAAAAAAAAAATACAAAAATTAGGCCAGGTGCTATGGCTCATGCCTGTAATCTCAGCACTTTGGGAGGCTGAGGCGGGTGGATCACCTGAGTTCAGGAGGTCAGGACCAGCCTGGCCAACATAGTGAAGGCCCGTCTCTACT
>NW_016896628.1:0-369 GCF_001698545.2 Rhinopithecus bieti | reverse complement strand
TGGGCATAGGGGATTAAACATAAAACTATTTTAGGATGCGTGAACTGTTCTGTATCTTAGTTGCACATTATTTACACAATTGTATACATCTACTAAAATTCATTAAATTGTACTTTTTTTTTTTTTTTTTTTTTTTAGTTGCAAATTTTTTACAAAATTTTTTACATTTACTAAAATTCATTAAATTTTCTTTTTTTTTTTTTTTTTTTTGAGACAGAATCTTGCTCCATTGTTCTGACTGGAGTGCAGTGGCATGATCTCAGCTCACTGCAACCTCTACCTCCCAGGTTCAGGCAATTGTCCTGCCTCAGCCTCCCAGGTAGCTTGGATTACAGGCACGTACCACCATGTCCAGCTAATTTTTTTTTT
>NW_016896627.1:0-376 GCF_001698545.2 Rhinopithecus bieti | reverse complement strand
TTTTCCGTTCCATTCCCTTCCGTTGCTCTCCGTTCCGTTCGATTCCATTCCATGTTCAATTCTGCTTCATGTTCCATTCTTTTTCATATTCCATTCCACTCCATATTCCATTCCATTGAATTCCATTCCATTCCATTCCATATTCCATTCCATTCCTGTCCATATTCCATTCCATTCCATTCCATATTTCGTTCTGTTCCATTCCATTCTGTTCCATTCTGTTCCATTAGATTCAATTTTACATTCCATTTCGTATTCCAATCCATTCCATTCCATATTCCATACCATTCCATTCCATGCCATTTTATTCCATTCCATTCCATGTTCTATACTGTTCAATTCTATTCCATTCCATATTCCACTCCATTCCATATTG
>NW_016896626.1:0-1204 GCF_001698545.2 Rhinopithecus bieti | reverse complement strand
GGGTTTCACCGTGTTAGCCAGGATGGTCTCGATCTCATGACCTTGTAAACCACCCGCCTCGACCTCCCAAAGTGCTGGGATTTCAGGCGTGAGCCACCGCGCCCGGCCTTTTTTTTTTTTTTTTTTTGACGGGGAGACGGTCTTGCTCTGTCGGCCAGACTGGAGCGCAGTGGTGCAATCAGGTTCAAGCTTGAACACTTCCCAGGTTCAAGCTGTTTTCATGTCTTAACCTCCTGAATAGCTCGGACTACAGGCGTGAGCCACCATGCCTGGAAAACACTGAATAGCTTTTCTTTTCTTTTTTATTTTTTTTTTTTTCTTTTTTGAGGGTCTTACTCTGTTTCCCAGGCTAGAGCATTGTGGCAGATCTCAGCTCACTGAAGCCTTGACCTCTTGGGCGCAAGCAACCCTCGCACCTCAGCCTCTGAAGTAGCTGGGACCGTGGGAGGGTGCCACCACATCTGTTACGGCTAAATAATATGATCACTATTTGTAGAGACTCACTAGATGTAGGGTGTTAGTATGTTGCCCAAGCTGGTCCCCGGGTTCCAGAGATCTTACTGCCTCAGACTCCCAAAGTGCTGGAATTACAGGCAAGAGCCACCGTTCCGGGCCTAAATCTTGTCTTCTGTTAGAAGTTCAATGTTTCTGCCGGTCTCGGTGGCTCACACCTGTAATACCAGCGCTTTGGGAGGGTAAGGCGGGCAGATCACCTGAGGTGATGACCAACATGTAGAAACCCCGTCTCCACTAAAAGTGTAAAATTAGGTGGGCATGGTGGAGCATGCCTGTAATCCCAGCTCCTGGGGAGGCTTATAGCAGGACCAGCCACAGACCAAACCTCTCAGACACCCAGTTGTAGCAGGAAGGGCTTTATTCAGCTGGGAGCATCGGCAAGCTACTGCCTTAAAATCCGAGCTCTCCAGTGCACAATTTCTGTCCCTTTTTTTTTTTTTTTGGACGGAGTTTCGCTGTGTCGCCCAGGCTGGAGTGCAGTGGCCAGATCTCGGCTCACTGCAAGCTCCGCCTTCCGGGTTCCCGCCATTCTCCTGCCTCAGCCTCCCGAGTAGCTGGGACTACAGGCGCCGCCACCCCGCCCGGCTAGTTTTTTGTATTTTTAGTAGCCAGGGGGTTTCGCCGTGTTAGCCAGGATGGTCTCGATCTCCTGACCTCGTGATCCGCCCATCTCGGCCTCCCAAAGTGC
>NW_016896625.1:0-724 GCF_001698545.2 Rhinopithecus bieti | reverse complement strand
CCTAGCAGACCTCTAATGCTATATGGTTGAAGGTAACTGCTTCAATGGCAATCAATCATTAACCATCTAGTCCACTCAAGACTAGAATCAAACTTTCTTCTATTAAATTACCTGCACGAAACAACTGAGTTTTCTCATCCAAACCATTGGACTCTGCAATTTGTAAGATAAGGGGAAAACAGACAGATCTACTTGATAATCAGTTTAAAGGTTATCAAGGTTCTCTTTACTTTTGCTAACACATTTTATTTATTGAGCCTTCTTGGCCAATGTACTTCTGCCTAAGTGTCACAATCTGTTTTCGGTCTTAGCTAAGAAAATGCCCGGTATGGTTTTACAGTTAAGAATTGACAGCTACCTGTTGCTTTGGTTGGTAAGCATTCCTCTAAAGTTCTCTTGCCTGATCAAACCTCATAAAATAGAAATTGGTCATTATTCTGAATGTTTAAAAGTCCAGTAAGCATTTACTTTTCCTTGATGTGTGTTTACATATACACATGTTTTGATCTACTCTTCAAGTTATTAAGTTAGGAAAGTGAATTACCAACACTGTACAAACACATGATGCAATATGGATTTTCAGGGCTGAACCAAGTTCATAAGCAAGACAGCAATGAGGAGACATCTATACTTTATCTTATTGCAACTACCACTTCGAGCTAAGTACACAGAGCTTGAAGGAGAAATCATTATTTGCTTCTTTTGAAACCAAATCCATTCTCTC
>NW_016896624.1:0-1205 GCF_001698545.2 Rhinopithecus bieti | reverse complement strand
AGGAGATAATTGCAATGGTCTAAAATTTGCCACAACAGTCATAGCACCAACAGAAGCAATCTTCATGATAGTCATTTATATTGCAACTGAGTTCAGAATGTTCATTCTTTTATAAAAGTTTCAATAAGTCCAAGAATTACTGTCCTATTCAAAACTGTTGATGTCACCCACATCACAGTCAGAATGTGTCACTTTCATAAAAAAATATTTTAGACTGCATTTGAGGTATAAACATCAGTCACGGGTTGCCTACAGAATGCAACTATCAGAACAAATAGAGTTTTCTTGAAATATCCTTGTGATGACTTTGGTTTCTGGCCCATTTTCTGGTCCATCTCTTTTCCCTCCCACACTTGGCCAACCATGCCAAAGATGGACTATACTTGTCCTGGTGATAACTGCAAATGTTCACAAATTATAAGTGCAACATTCGGCTCAAATGCTTTCATTTCCACAGCAAAACTGATTGATTTTCTCTAGCAACAAACAATGAAATGCTCTCGTCAATGTCTTGTAATTAGTTCTAATATGAGCAAGCCAATTAAAAGGAAGAAAACCAAATTTCTCCATCAGGCCCTTATCAGCCCTTTTGTTACCCATACAGTGACCTTGCCCTGAACCATAAGGTGGATAAATGAGGGGAATGTTGATTTTGGCATCCAACTTACTTTCGGATAATCTAGCTCATCCTTCTCAGCTGACACGAGAGAGAAATAACATCAAAGGGTGATAAACTCTTTCTTGCAAACCTGGGGTTCCATGGTTCACTGGCCCCAGGCCTAATCTATCAATCCATTTTCTACACAATAAAAGGTAAGAAACCCATTACAGATCTGTTATAAGCCTTGGCAGGTGGTCTATGGCAAAATGGAATACATAACCAACCCAGCATTTGGTATCCCTTTTCTACAGTTTGAAGCACTAGCGGTCAGCTGACATGAATATAGTAGTCAGCATTTAGCATTAAGTTTTTTAAGCTACATAAATAAACTCACATCTTGATGTATGCGTATAAAGATTTGACAGAAAAGTTCATTTTGGCATGATTCTGATCTTTAATAAAATCACCCTGTTATTTTACTTTTGTATAACATATTGGCTTTGCAGGTGATATAATACATGAAACTGGGTTAGAATTTACAATATGTGCTCTTAAATATGGCCTTTAATCTTTGTTCCTTATTTAACCTCAGTTTAAGGAGTTG
>NW_016896623.1:0-208 GCF_001698545.2 Rhinopithecus bieti | reverse complement strand
CTCTCTCTGTCCCCAGGCTGGAGTGCAGTGGCTCAATCTCAGCTTACTGCAGCCTCTGCCTCCGGGGTTCAAGCTGTTCTCGTGCCTCAGCCTCTGGAGTAGCTGGGATTACAGGCACCCACCACCATGGCTGGCTAATTTTGTATTTTAGTAGAGATGAGGTTTTACCATGTTGACCAGGCTGGTGTTGAACTTCCGACCTTCAATG
>NW_016896622.1:0-204 GCF_001698545.2 Rhinopithecus bieti | reverse complement strand
CTTTTCCCCCCGGCGGGGGGGGCGGGGCTAAATTCCAGCTTACTGCAGCCTCTGCCTCCGGGGTTCAAGCTGTTCTCGTGCCTCAGCCTCTGGAGTAGCTGGGATTACAGGCACCCACCACCATGGCTGGCTAATTTTGTATTTTAGTAGAGATGAGGTTTTACCATGTTGACCAGGCTGGTGTTGAACTTCCGACCTTCAATG
>NW_016896621.1:0-1206 GCF_001698545.2 Rhinopithecus bieti | reverse complement strand
TGTGAAGCATACATGATTATCAATAGCTGAATTGATCAAGTGGAAGAAATGATATCAGAGATTGAAGATCAACTTAATGAAATACAGCGTGGAGACAAGATTAGAGAAAAAAGAATAAAAGGAATGAACACAGTCTCCAAGAAATATGGGACTATCTGAAAAGACCAAACCTACATTTGATTGGTATAACTGAAAGTGACGGTGAGAATGGAACCCTGTTGGAAAAGACACTTCAGGATATTATCCAGGAGAACTTCCGCAACCTAGCAAGAAAGGCCAACATTCAAATGCAGGAAATACAGAGAACACCACAGAGATACTCCTCAAGAAGAGCAACCCCAAGACACATAATCATCAGATTCACCAAGGTTGAAATGAAGGAAAAAATGTTAAGAGCAGCCAGAGAGAAAGGGTAGGTTACTCACAAAAGGAAGCCCATCAAACTAACAGCGGATCTCTCTGCCAAAACCCTAAGAAGGAAGAGAGTGGGGACAATATTCAACATTCTTAAAGAAAAGAATTTTCAACCCAGAATTTCATACCTAGCCAAACTTAGCTTCGTAAGTGTAGGGGAAATAAAATCCTTTCCAGACGAATGAATGCTGAGGAATTTTGTCACCACCAGGCCTGGCTTACAAGGGCTCCTGAAGGAAGCATTAAATATGGAGAGGAAAACCAGCACTAGCCACTGAAAAAATAAACCAAAATGTAAAGAACATCAACACTATGAAGAAACTGCAACAACTCATGGGCAAAATAATGCACTAGTATCATAATGACAGGATCAGATTCACACATAACAGTATTACCCTTAAATGTAAATGGGCTAAATCCCCAATTAAAAGACAGAGACTGGCAAATTGGATTAGGAGTCAAGACCTATTGGTGTGCTGTATTCAGGAGACCCACCCATCTCACGTGCAAAGACACACAGGCTCAAAATAAAGGATGGAGGAATGTTTACCAAGCAAATAGAAAGCGAAAAGAAACAGGGATTGCAATCCTAACCTCTGATAAAACAGACTTTAAACCAACAAAGGTCAAAAAAGACAAAGAAGGGCATTACATAATGGTAAAAGGATCAATGCAACAAGAAGTGGTAATTATCCTAAATATATATGCACCCAATACAGGAGCACCCAGATTCATAAACCAAGTTCTTAGAGACCTACAAAGAGACTTAGACTCCCACACAATAATAGTGGG
>NW_016896620.1:0-2114 GCF_001698545.2 Rhinopithecus bieti | reverse complement strand
GGGGGGGGGGGCGGAGCAGTACCAGGGAGAAAGCCAAAGTGGGAGGCTGCCAGAGTGAGAGGAGCCCCAGTCTGAGGCTAGGGGAGGAGCAGGCTAGCCGCCTCCCCTCAGCACTCTACCCAGCCTGGGACGCTGCCCAGGCAGGTTCACAGCCAGCAGGGGCTCATCTGCAGGCCTCTGAGCAGCCCCAACCCCAGGCACCCCTTCTTAGCCCAGTAAAGGACCAGAGACCCATGCCTGGGCCGCTCGGGTCCTCCGTGCCAGACACTCCCGCTCCCCGACTCACCTGCATCATTTTCTCTTCGATCCACCTCATCATACACATCCATGGCGAGTTCCTCAAAAGCCGGTTGCTGAGCTGGAGGAAAAGAGGGGCCCAGATTTTGTCAGATGCATTGGCTCCCAGTGCCAAGGCCAGCTCCACAGCATGTTGTGAGCCTTGGGGAACCAGTGGCCTTCCTTGTGCTGCCCAGCCCCTACAGTCTCAGAATGGGAAAGTGGGAAGGGATCGTGTTCCAAACTCCAAGGTGGGAGAGAAGGGACCAGTCTGTCCCCTTGTGGGGAGATCAGACTGCTGAGGCGAGTGAGGGGACAGGTCAAAGAGTTGGAAAAGTTCATTGAGTCAGAGGCAGGGGAAGCAAGGGCAGAGGGTGGGGAACCAGAGAGGGGCCAGCTCCAAGTGTCAGGGCACTGTTGGAGCAGACTTACTGCCTGCAGCTTCTTCTTAGCAGCTTTGGCCAATTCGGATAGGTCCAGGCTGAGGACGGAGGGAGACGAGAATTGGGAGGAAAGGAGAGACCTGAGAGGTGGCCAGGCCCATGCCAGCAACCTCCCCAACATGCAGGGATCCCAGGGAGATGGCACCCCAGATGCTGTACACAAATGCCTCCCCACCCTACCCCACCTTCAGGCCTGCTGCCCCAGCAGGCATCATATACCTCTGAGACATGCACTTTTGCCGAGATCTAAGTCCAGAGAAAGGCAGCAGAGGGAAGAACAGGACAGAGGCAGCAGTTACCCAGGAGCAGGGCACGTCAGGCCCAGACCCATCTCCATGCACACCCGGCCCAGAAGGGACAAAGCTCAACTAGTCTCACCGCGTCCCCACCCCTCCTCCTCTGGCTTGCTCTTCCTCTCAGTGACCTGTTCATCCAGCACCAGTGTCAGCCACCTGGCAGTCACCTGAATTCTCCTTCACCCTCCAGTCCTAGTGAAGCTCCCCATGTTCCTCAATCACTTGCTGCCTGGGCTTTGCAACAGTTTCTTAATCTCCCTTCTTCTAGTCTTATCCCTACAATCCTGTTCTACCCAGCAGCCAGGGTGATTTTTTGGATGCAGTTGGCTGCACTATCACTTGCCTTAAAGCACTGCAGTAATAACAGGTGCATATGGCACACTCCAACCATACTTCATCAGAATACCCTAGGGCTAGATGCAGTGGCTCACACCTGTAATCCTAGCACTTTGGGAGGCCAAGGTGGGAGGTTCACTTGAGGCCAGGAGGTGGAGACCAGCCTGGGCAACACAGATACAAAAGCAATTTAAAATTAGCTGAGCATAGTGGCATGTGCCTGTAGTCCCAGCTACTCATGAGGCTATGGTAGGAGGATCGTTAAAGGCTGTGGTAAGCTATGATCTAGCCACTGCACTCCAACCTGGGCAACAGCGCAAGACCCCAACTCTTAAAAAAAAAAACAAAAGCGAAACATTTTGCATACATTATCTAATCCTCTCCTCCCTGAAAACAGATACTGTCATCTCCATTTCCAGGAGAGGTAACCAATGCTCAGAGAGGTCAAGCAGCCTGCAAGTCACACAGCCAGTAAGCAGCAGAACTGACTTCACACTTCTATGCCTGGAACTCTCTGCTCTTGGGATGGTCACTGCTCCTGCTGATGCTCTCAGGGCTGCTCATTCTCCTGCTTGTCTCTATTCCAGTCTTGCTCATAGGGTTCCCTGCCTCCCATGCTGTGCTCCAGCCCCAGGGGTTGCCTCCATTCCCATGCAGCATTTCTACCTTCCATGCCTCTGCCTCTCTTGCTGCACTCCCCAAGGGGACTAGAATCACCTGCCTAGGCTGCCTCCCCAGCTAGACTGTGAGCTCCTCAAGGGTA
>NW_016896619.1:0-1883 GCF_001698545.2 Rhinopithecus bieti | reverse complement strand
AGAACACGCTACCCCAACTATGATACCTTGGCATTTGAGAAAACAGCAGAAGCAGTTTTCCTGTTTCTCTGGGTCTTCATTTCTGAGGGTTCCCATGTCACTTAAAACTTGTGTTAAATAAATTTGTTTCCTTTTATCTTGTTAATTTGTGTTTTGTTATAGGGGTGCTAGGTATGAACCTCACAATGGATGAGGAAAGAAATATTTTCTCCCTTACATGCTACAGGGCTAGAGGACCTGGTCTCCAAAGGAGACACATCATTTCCAGAGTCAACCTCTTACTGAATTATAAGCTACAGCTACTGCCTGGACACTTTGGGCTCCTTGTGTCCAGAGACCAGCAGGCCAGAAGAGGGGTCACTGACTTGGTAGCAGTAATTCACTCAAATTATCAGGAGGAGGTGGGGCTGCTGTTCCACAATGGGGAGAGGGAGAAATAGGTGTGCCACCTGGGCATATCTTAGTACTTCCTTGCCAAATTGTGACTATAAGTGGACAGATACAGCAGCCCCAGCCTGAGAAGGGGATAATGACCAGGCTGATCTTAGCCGCTCAGAATTAGGGTCTGGGTCAGGCCAGCCAGGAAGCCATCATGGCCACCAGAGGGCAGTAGCTATGGGTGAGAGTGACCTAGAATGAGCAGTGGAGGCGGCAGGTGCTGAGAAACAGTTGCAGCCCCAAGACTAACTGTAGAAGTGGGGCTGTAGTTTGTCCCATTAATACCACTCTTCCAAGGTTCCCTTCTGGGAGAGGCATGAAGGAATTGAGAAAGAGAGATGCAAGCGATGGACTGTGGTAGACACAAAGATGCACCACCTCAAGAAAGGATTTACTGTCCAATGGTGGGGAGTGAGGTTGGCAGGCAGTTTCCAGCTGTCAGCTCCTGCAAGGCCTGCCTTACCTGCAGAGAGACACTCATACACTCGGCCCCAGGTTATATTCTTCCAGACAGAGGCAGCTTGCATCTGGCGACTCAATGAGGCAGGAGAATAAAAGCCCAGGGTGCAGGTGCGGTGGCTCACGCCTGAAATCCTAGCACTTTGGGGGGCCGAGGCGGGTGGCTCACTTGAGCCCAGAAGTTCGAGACCAGCCTGGGCAACATGGCGAAACTCCGTCTCTACAAAATATACAAAATTAGTTGGACATGGTGGCGCACGTCTGTGGTCCCAGCTACTCAGAGGGCTGAGGTGGGAGGATCACTTGAGTCCAGGAAGTAGAAGCAGCAGTGGGCCATGATTGCACCACTGTACTGCAGCCTAGGTGACAGCGTGAGCCTCTGCCTCAAAATAAAATAAAATAAAGTAAAACAAAAGCCCAGGTATTTCTACCCAATTCGGGGCACTCTGATGAACAATACTCCAGAGGTCCCTGCTGGGGTTGCTGAGGTTTTGTCAGGCTTGCATGGCGATTCAACTTCTCTCTGCCCAGTCTTGCTTCCTCCCCTTTTCCTTCGCAGGTGTCAATCCCCAATAAACATCTACCACCCAAAATTCCATCTCATTATCTTCTACCAGAGGAACAAAGTGGGCAAACTCCACGTCTCCTGCTTTTCTAGTACAGCACTCTCCCCTGGCACAAACATAGGAACTGGAGCCCCTTTGCTCTCAGTAGTTTATTTATAAACATACCTTAATATATACCCAAAGGAAAAGATTCAAGATAACACATGTTTTGTGGGGAAAAGTCGTTATGCTACATGCAAATATATCTTTGTACTCATTAAAACCACATAAAAGTGTATTATGCATTTTAAAAGGTTGATTACCTCAAAACCAGAAATGCCCTCCAGGCTCTCTGCTGACATAACCCACATTTATGAAGTCAAAAGCAGCTTTCCAGATTTTCTTCTCCTTCATTGTATGAAGGGGAAATGTTTTTTGTAC
>NW_016896618.1:0-254 GCF_001698545.2 Rhinopithecus bieti | reverse complement strand
GGCTTAAAGAAGTGTTCATGTTTTGGCTTAAAGAAGTGTTCATGTTTTGTCTTCTCAATCAAGCATGAATCGCCATGCCACCATCACACGAACCCACAAGGATCTCACCCTTATTCTGAATTCCTGTGTCATGGGTGCAGGCAGAAATCTGTATCTCAGTCGGGTGTCCCAACTTTAGACAGTGACTTGGTTATTCTCTTGCTGCTTCCTGTGCAGTGGGTGACAGCTCTTTCCTTAGAGACAAAAGCCTGGGT
>NW_016896617.1:0-1362 GCF_001698545.2 Rhinopithecus bieti | reverse complement strand
TAAAACTGAGTACATTTAGCTTTGCAAAATAGATTACCCTTTTTAATTTTTCCCATTTTGACTTGATCATGAAACCTCATCACAGGCCAACATACTGCACAGTATTTCAAATTTGGTTCATAACTCAATTCAGTAGCTACACTGATGCTAGTATTTTCCACATCAGCAATCTATTTTCTCCACTTCAATATAGAGAATACTCACTTATTGTAGTATACATAGAGGATAGTTATTTGAATAGCAGACACTTGAATTTAAAGGAATCTCATGTTCTGACTTTAGAAACCACCCAATAGTTAGAAGCAGGATTTAGACCTAGGGATGTTTTCATTTCTAGCTTACCACAAAAGATTCATCATCAGAGAAACGCTGGTGTCATAAGCTAACTGGGCTACATATACACATATGAATGAATTTGGCAGCGGTGCTTCGGGCATCCTTTGTTGCAAAATGAATTCCTCTAACTCAAAAGTAATTTTCCCCATGACTCAATGGATTATTATTTCTATTGCTGCCACTGCTGCCAACATTAATGCTTTAATACCTTACTTAACCAATATTCTCAAGTACTATGGCGTTTCACATAAAGACATTTTAAGCTGTGGTTCAGGTTCAATTTTAAATGCCTAAACTTCTTTTTTTAAAACTGGGAATACCTTAAAATGATTTATGCATCCTTTGAGTAATATACAAAATGGTACACATTTTCCTAATCACTCAGAATCCATCTGATAATTGTTAATAACTGTTATTTTATGTAATTGATAGTTTTCTGTTTCCTCCTTTGATGTCAGGTTGTCAATTGTCACTTCTGCTGTTTGTATACCTATGTCTTGTAGCTCTCTCTCTCTCTCTCTCTCTCTCTCTCTGTTGTTAAGATGAAGGTCTAAGAAATAATTAAAGATGGTAGATTTTGGAAAAAAAATAAGCAAGTTCTGATTTATAATGACAGGTGGGCCAGAGAGCTCACATAGCTAGAGACAGAACTAGGGCAGTAACTCAGTCCTCTTGTTCACAGTCACTATCTTTTCAATACCTGATCTAGGTAGTAGGATTCTTAACTGGAGGTATCTTACTTCCTTGGGTTAGATTTATCCAGCTCCTGTGAGGTTTAGCACATACCATTACACTTGCATTTCAGTTAATATAAACAATAACCCTGACTCTGAGAAACTGATTTCAAAGGTCTCCACTAACGGCATCAGGTTTCTTTCCTTGTCCCAAAATCCATGCAAAAGCAAAAAACTACCTCACTTGGACCTTGAGATTGATAAATAAGGAAATCAATAAATAGCTGAACATTTAAATTTCAAATTTTCAAAAGTATTAATTCCCTTCCTTCCAATTTTAGAAAATCAAAAT
>NW_016896616.1:0-374 GCF_001698545.2 Rhinopithecus bieti | reverse complement strand
TGCCGAGATGGGTAGATTGCTTGAGTCCAGGGGTTCTAGACCAGCTCAGGCGCACCATAATGAGACCTTGTCTCTACCAAAAGAAGAAAAAAAGTGGCCGGGCACGGTGGCTCAAGCCTGTAATCCCAGCACTTTGGGAGGCCGAGACGGGCGGATCACAAGGTCAGGAGATCGAGACCATCCTGGCTAACACGGTGAAACCCCGTCTCTACTAAAATACAAAAAACTAGCCAGGTGCGGTGGCGGGCGCCTGTAGTCCCAGCTACATGGGAGGCTGAGGCAGGAGAATGGCGTGAACCCGGGAGGCGGGGTCTGCGAGGGACAGAAGACCCGGCCCCTGACTCCCGGCTGGGGAAAGAGGCGAACCTTTTTTT
>NW_016896615.1:0-416 GCF_001698545.2 Rhinopithecus bieti | reverse complement strand
CCCTTATCACTGCACATTACCCTAACCCATTGAGCTCAGTCACTGCCTCTTCTCTGCATCTGCCTCCATCTCTAGGATCAGGATGACTCTTTCACTCAGACACTTTCCCACACTGCCCAGGCTTGTCCCAGGGTGGGTTACCTCTGCCACCACCAGGATGCCTCAGGGATGCCTCCATTATATGCACATGGGAGAAAACTTTATTTTAAAATCAATGCCTCTGTTCCTTCAGTTGGCTGTCAGGCATTTATGAGGCATCTTCCATGGTACTTATTGTGTTCTAGGCCTTGAGGATACAGTGATGATTCCCTCTCTCCACTCTTGAGTTTACCATCTAGTTGGGGAGGCAGCACAGAAATAGAGAATTATTGAAAGAAAAGCTAATAGACATATATCAAAACAGAACCCTCAAAATT
>NW_016896614.1:0-211 GCF_001698545.2 Rhinopithecus bieti | reverse complement strand
TTTCCAGGTGTGCGATGTGGAGGGCTCGGTGGAGGTGGGAGAGGTGGGCTGGTGGTCCTATGGTCAGTGGAGGTGGGAGAGGTGGGCCAGTGGTCTCTGTAGTCGGTGGAGGTGGGAGAGGTGGGCTGGTGGTCCAGGTGTGCGATGCGGGGGGCTCGGTGGAGGTGGGAGAGGTGGGTCTGTGTGGTTGGTGGAGGTGGGAGAGGTGGGC
>NW_016896613.1:0-252 GCF_001698545.2 Rhinopithecus bieti | reverse complement strand
TGGTGGCCCAGATGTGTGACACAGGGGCTCGGTGGAGGTGGGAGAGGTGGGCCAGTGGTTCCTGTGGTCAGTGGAGGTGGGAGAGGTGGGCCGGTGGTCTCCATGGTCGGTGAAGGTGGGAGAGGTGGGCTGGTGGTTTCTGTGGTCAGTGGAGGTGGGAGAGGTGGGCCAGTGGTCTAAGTCTCTGTGGTCGGTGGAGGTGGGAGAGGTGGGAGGTGGGAAAGGTAGGCTGGTGGTCTCTGTGGTTGGTGG
>NW_016896612.1:0-363 GCF_001698545.2 Rhinopithecus bieti | reverse complement strand
CTCCTCATCCTTTTCCTTCTTCTCCTCCTCTCCTTCTTCCTCCTCCTCCTCTTCTTCTCCTTCTTTTCCTCTTCCTCCTCCACCTCCTCCTCCTCTTCTCCTTCTCCTTTTCCTCCTTCTCCTCTTCCTCTCCTTCTCCTCCTTCTTTTCTCCTCATCCTTTTCCTTCTTCTCCTCCTCTCCTTCTTCCTCCTCCTCCTCTTCTTCTCCTTCTTTTCCTCTTCCTCCTCCACCTCCTCCTCCTCTTCTTCTTCTTCCTCTTCTTCTTCTTCCCTCCTCCCTCTTCCTCCCCTCTTTTTTTCTTTCTTTCTTTCTTTCTTTCTTTCTTTCTTTCTTTCTTTCTCTTTCTTTCTTTCTTTTCTTT
>NW_016896611.1:0-373 GCF_001698545.2 Rhinopithecus bieti | reverse complement strand
TAGTTGGGAGACTTCAACACCCCACTTTCAGCACTGGACAGATCTTTCAGACAGAAAAAAAGGAAACATGGCCGGGCGCGGTGGCTCAAGCCTGTAATCCCAGCACTTTGGGAGGCCGAGATGGGTGGATCACGAGGTCAGGAGATCAAGACCCTCCTGGCTAACACGGTGAAACCCCGTCTCTACTAAAATACAAAACTAGCCGGGCGAGGTGGCAGGCGCCTGTAGTCCCAGCTACTCGGGAGGCTGAGGCAGGAGAATGGCGTAAACCCGGGAGGCGGAGCTTGCAGTGAGCTGAGATCTGGCCACTGCACTCCAGTCCGGGCGACAGAGCGAGACTCCGCCTCAAAAAAAAAAAAAAGAAAAAAGGAAA
>NW_016896610.1:0-312 GCF_001698545.2 Rhinopithecus bieti | reverse complement strand
GGTTTGTCATGGAAGCCCCCCCCCTTCTTTTTTTTTTTTTTTTTCTTTTTTTTTTTTTTTTTTTTTTTTTTGAGACGGAGTCTCGCTCTGTCGCCAAGGCTGGAGTGCAGAGGCGAGGACTCCGCTCACTGCAACCTCCGCCTCCTGGATTCACGCCATTCTCCCGCCTCAGACTGCAGGCGCCCGCCACCATGCCTGGATAATTTCTTTCTTTTCTTTTCTTTTCTTTTCTTTTCTTTTCTTTTCTTTTCTTTTCTTTTCTTTTCTTTTCTTTTCTTTTCTTTTCTTTTCTTTTCTTTTCTTTTCTTTTCT
>NW_016896609.1:0-305 GCF_001698545.2 Rhinopithecus bieti | reverse complement strand
TTTTTTTAAAAAAAACCAGGTTTTGTTCCTTTGACTTTTGTATTATTTTGGTTTCTATTTAAAATTTTTTTCTGTAATCTTTATGATAGTTTTCTATTAATTTTAGCATTTGATTTTCTTGTTTTTTTATAATTATTTTATTGTTTTATTTTATTTTTTGATTGTACTTTAAGTTCTAGGGTTATATGTGCACAATGTGCAGGTTTGTTACATATGTATACATGTGCCGTGTTGGTGTGCTGCACCCATTGAGTTGTCATTTACGTTAAGTGTCTCTCCTAATGCTATCCCTCCCCCCACCCCAT
>NW_016896608.1:0-311 GCF_001698545.2 Rhinopithecus bieti | reverse complement strand
AAGGCTTTTTTTTTTTTTTTTTTTTTGATGCACAATAAGTTCTCCCCGTAGATTCTGTCATGTGAAATTTAAAAGGCTCTTTTTTTTTTTTTTTTTTTTTGAGACGGAGTCTCGCTCTGTCGCCCAGGCTGGAGTGCAGTGGTGAGATCTCGGCTCACCGCAAGCTCCGCCTCCCGGGTTCACGCCATTCTCCTGCCTCAGCCTCCTGAGTAGCTGAGACTACAGGCACCCGCCGCCACGCCTGGCTAATTTTTTTGCATTTTTAGTAGAGACGGGGTTTCACTATGTTAGCCAGGATGGTCTAGATCTAT
>NW_016896607.1:0-281 GCF_001698545.2 Rhinopithecus bieti | reverse complement strand
GCCTGTAATCCCAGCACTTTGGGAGGCCAAGGCAGGCAGATCACGAGATCAGGAGATCGAGACCATCCTGGCTAACATGGCAAAACCCCATCTCTACTAAAAAAAAATACAAAAAATTAGCCGGGCGTGGTGGCGGGTGCCTGTAGTCCCAGCTACTCAGGAGGGTGAGGCAGCAGAATGGCATGAACCCAGGAGGCGGAGCTTGCAGTGAGCCGAGATGCGCCACTGCACTCCAGCCTGAGTGACAGAGCGAGACTCCATCTCAAAAAAACAAAACAAAA
>NW_016896606.1:0-2257 GCF_001698545.2 Rhinopithecus bieti | reverse complement strand
ATCTCACAGAGTTAAAACTTTCTTTTGATTCAGGAGATTGGAAACACTCTTTTGGAGAATCTCTGAAGGGACATTGGGGAACCATGGAGGTCTATACGGCAAACCGAATATCCCCAGAAAACAATTGCAAAGAAGCTCTCTGTGAAAGTGCTTTGTGATGTGTGGATTCATCTCATGGAGTTAAATGTTCTTTTGCATTCAGCAAGTCAGAAAATTTTAGAGACTCAGTAAAGGGACTTTTGGGAGCCCATTGAGGCCTAAAAGGAAAACCGAACATCTTCAGAAAAAAATTAGAAAGAAGCTATGTATGTAACTGCTTAGTAATGTGTGACTTCACCTCAAAGAGTTAAATACTTTGATTTACAGGGTTGGAAATACTCAATTTGTAGAATCTGTGAAGGGACATTTGGGAGCTCATTTTGGTCTATGGGGAAAATCAAATATCCCAAGATAAAACAAGAAAGAATCTATGTGTGAAACTGTTTTGTAATACACGAATTCCTTTCACAGAGTGAAAATTTTCTTTAGATTCAACCGGTTGGAAACTCTTTCTGGTGAATCTGTGAAGGTTTAATTGGGAGCCCTTTGATACAAAAAAACAGAATATCACCAGATAAACACTAAAAGAAGATATCTGTGAAACTGCTTTGTGATGTGTGGTTTCATCTCACAAAGCTAAACCTTTCTTTTGATTCTGCAGGGTGGAAAACACACTTTTGCAGAATCTGCCTATGGGGCAAAACAGAATATCTCCAGATAAAACTAGAAAGAAGCTATCTCTGAAACCGCTTTTGATGTGTGGATTTATGTCACACAGATAAACCTTTCTCTTGATTCAGCAGGTTGGAAACACTCTTTTGTGGAATCTATGAAGGGACATTTGGGAGCACATTGAGGCTTATGGAGAATACCTAATATCTCCAGATAAAATTTAAAAGAAGTTATCTGTGAAACTGCTGTGTGATGTGTGCATACATCTCACAGAATTAAAACTTTCTTTTGATTCAGCAGGGTGGTAACATTCCTTTTGGAGAATCTGTGAAGGGAATTTTGGGGCTTATTGAGGCCTATGGGAAAAAATGGAATATTCCCAAATAAAATTAGAAATAATCTATCTCTTAAACTTCTTTGTGATGTGTTGATTCATCTTACAGAGTCAAACCTTTCTTTTGATTCAGCAGGTTGGAAACACTCTTTTGAAGAATCTGTGAAGTGATATTTGGGAGCCCATTGAGGTCCATGGGGAAAACCTAATATCCACAGATAAAACTAAAAGAAGAAAGTGGTGAAACTGGTTTGTGATGTGCAGATTTATATTACAGAGTTAAATGTTTTATTGATTCCTCCGGTTGGAAGCAATCTTCGTGGAGAATCTGCAAAGAGACATTTTGGAGCCCATTGATGCCTAGGGGAAAAGTTGAATATCCCCAGATAAAACTAGAAAGTAGCTATCTGTGAAACTGATTTTGGTTTTGTGGACTCACCGCACAGAGTTAAACCTCTCCTTCAGTTCAGAAGGTAGGACACACTCTTTTGGAGAATCTGAAAAGGGATATTTAGGAGTCCATTCAGGCCTATGAAGGAAAACTGAATATCCTCAGAAAAAAAACTGAAAAGAAGCTATCTGTGAAACTGCTTTGTGATGTGTGGATTCATCTTACAGAGTTAAACTTTTGTTTTGATTTCCCAGATTGGAAACACTCTTTTGGAGAATCTGCAAAGGGATATTTTGAATGTCTTTTAGACCTATGGGGAAAACCAAATATTTCAAGACAAAACTAGAAAGAAGCTATCTGTGAAACTGCTTGGTGATGTATGGAATCATCTGACAGAGTTAAAACTATCTTTTGATTCAACACATTGGAAATATTCTTTTGCAGAATATGTGATGGGATATTTGAAAGCTCATTGAGTACTACAAGATAAATACGAATATCCCCAGAAAAAATAAATAAAATGAAGTTATCTGTGAATTGGCTTTGTGAGGCATGGATTCATCTCACACAGTGAAACCTTTTTTTGATGCTGCAGGTTAAAACACTCTTTTATAGAATCTTTGAACAAACATTTGGGAACACATTTTGGCCTTATGGGGAAAACAGAATATCTCCAGATAAATTCTAGAAAGAAGCTGTCTGTTAAACCACTTTTGATGTGTGAATTCATCTCAAAGACTTAAAACTTTCTTTTGATTCAGTAGATTGGAAGAATTCTTTTTGGTGAATCTACAAAGGGACATTTAGGAGGCCATTAAGGC
>NW_016896605.1:0-1684 GCF_001698545.2 Rhinopithecus bieti | reverse complement strand
ATTAACACAGCATGTGTAAAAGGCTTTTGTCTTCTTTTCTTCTCTTTCATTTCTTTTTTGTTTTGCTTTTTTCTTTCGTTTAACCCAAGGCTATGAAATGCTCTTGCTCTGTGTAAAAAATAACAGGGAGCTTTTATTTTGTAGTTTTACAAATATTTCCGTCTCTAAGACTAGAGCTCTCTGGCTTTTGCTAACAGCATGTCCAGATCTAAAGGCATCACAGGAAGAATGTCAATTTGCTCTAGAAGCAATTATACATACAGGATAGAAAAGCCCAATTCCACTATGGAAGGACCACACATACTGTATGTTTGTTATATTATTTGATATCAAAGCAGAAGCAGAATCATCAAATTCTTCCCAAAACACACATGAATTGAAGATCTTGGCTAAGGAACTGCCACATCCAATTCAGGGATATCTGTTACAGCTCACAGATCTCAGTAATGCTGACATTACTGTTTTGCAGGAAAGGGATACTTTCATTGGCTACATAATGCACTATGATTATCTTAACTCTCTTGTCATAATATAAAGGTTTGTATTATCAATGTAGTGCATTTAGATACCACATCACTAGAGTAATAGCTAGAAGAACTTGTCGACTTTTGTCACTAGGTGACCTCAAAATATTTAATCAAGCATCAAGATTATTATCATAACTTCAGAGAGGTTAGTCTATCTTCTATAGACTTCTATAGACTAAGATAACTCTTCAGTTATCATCTCTGTTTCATTTTGCATCGTTATGATGTTGGTGTGATGACTTCCATTCACTTGTTTAGCATACTTACTGAGTGTCTCTACTCAGTGCCAAACACAAGTGTAACGAATACAGAGCTAATTGGGACATGACCCTTAGGAAATATATTCTTGGGGTGGGAAAAGGAGATAGAAAATGAGCTTCATAAACCAGGATGGTGTATGCTATATTTTATATAGCATATGTAAAGAAAGAAAAGAGTGGGGAAATAATTCAGCATATGATAGAGAAAAGAGGGTCAGGGAGGGTGAAACGTGAAGTCACTTTTAAATGAAGAGGGATAGTTTCTAGGGGAGGTTTGGGGATTGGGTCCTTCAGGAATAGGGAAGAGCATGGAAAACCCTGAGAATGTGAAAGACCAGAGTGCTGCAAACTGTCTGCTATTCCTAGAGCAGATCTGAGTATGAAGAAGGGCCATGCCATGAAAGCTCTGCACACTATGACAAGAAGTTTGAACTTCATACCATGAGGTATATTTTATATATTTCCCAAATACTCTGAAGATAAAATAATTAAAACAGTATGATGCTGATATAGCTATAGATAGATGAATGAATGAAACAGAATAGGAAATGGAGAATCAAAATGGAAAATTAGAGGGTATATGTGTAGAAGTTTAATATGTGAAAAGGCAGCATTGGCTGGGTGTGGTGGTTCACACCTGTAATCCTAGCACTTTGGGAGGCCGAGACAGGTGGATCACTTGAGGTCAGGAGTTTGAGATCAGCCTGGCCAACATGGTGAGGCCCTGTCTCTACTAAAATACAATAATTAGCTGGGTGTGGTGGCGGGCACCTGTAATCCCAGCTACTTGGGAGGCTAACACAGGAGAATTACTTGAACCCAGGAGGCGGAGGTTGCAGTGAGCCGAGATTGTGCCACTGCGCTCCAGCCTGCGCAACAGAGTGAGAGTCCGTCTCA
>NW_016896604.1:0-333 GCF_001698545.2 Rhinopithecus bieti | reverse complement strand
GGGGCCTGACTGTTAGAAGGAAAACTAACAAACAGAAAGAAAGCATCAACATCAACAAAAGGATGTCCACACAGAAACCCCATCCAAAGGTCACCAACATCAAAGACCAAAGGTAGATAAATCCACGAAGATGAGGAAAACCAGCACAAAAGGCTGAAAATTCCAAAACCAGAATGCCTTTTCTCCTCCAAAGGATCACAACTCCTCACCAGCAAGGGAACAAAACTGGACGGAGAATGAGTTTGACAAATTGACAGAAGTAGGCTTCAGAAGGTGGGTAATAACAAATTCCTCTGAGCTAAAGGAGCATGTTCTAACCCAATGCAAGGAAGA
>NW_016896603.1:0-220 GCF_001698545.2 Rhinopithecus bieti | reverse complement strand
TTGACAGAACATAACATTCCTTCCATAGCACCAGGGTAGTCTCCTCATGTCAAGGTCTTTACCTTAATTACATGTATGACATACCGTTTTCATGTAAGGTTCTAGGAATCTGTGGACATCTTTGGGGGGCCATTATTTTGCTGACCACATTATACATATATATATATATATTCTAGACTAGTATGAAAACAGTGCTACTTCCATTGCTTTATGTATGTGG
>NW_016896602.1:0-242 GCF_001698545.2 Rhinopithecus bieti | reverse complement strand
CTGACGGAACACAACATTCCTTCCATAGCACCAGGGTAGTCTCCTCATGTCAAGGTCTTTACCTTAATTACATGTATGACATACCGTTTTCATGTAAGGTTCTAGGAATCTGTGGACATCTTTGGGGGGCCATTATTTTGCTGACCACATTATATATATATATATTCTAGACTAGTATGAAAACAGTGCTACTTCCATTGCTTTATGTATGTGGATATGTATATATTTGTATATGTATGTGG
>NW_016896601.1:0-336 GCF_001698545.2 Rhinopithecus bieti | reverse complement strand
TAGATAGATAGACAGACAGACAGATAAAGAGAGATAGATAGACAGATAGCTATCTTCTAATGGTTCTGTTTCTCTAGAGAATCCTGACTGATATATTGTCCCATGTGATAATATTCACTAATACACGTTTCACACCCTATAGTTTTTTCAAGGGGAAATACTCTGTGAATATATTAATGATATGAAGCCCTGTGAAGGTATTGTCTGTGTGAACACATTTTTTTGGTGGCATTAAATCAGCTTTTCAAATCATAATTCCAGTTACCTAAACAAGTTGCCTGAGTTACTCAAGCAACCAGAAGAATCAAGACCACTTCCAAATTACCTCTTACGATT
>NW_016896600.1:0-390 GCF_001698545.2 Rhinopithecus bieti | reverse complement strand
TTTTTTTTTTTTTTTTGAGACAGTCTTGCCATTTGTTACTTAGGTGTGGAAAGTTGGGGTTTTCCTTTTGATTTAGCTATAGAAAGCGTGAATTGGCCTCAGGTTCCCTGCCTCCAGACTCTATTCTCCTGTCTCATCACTTTGGGGAAGGGCTGGGGTAGTAAAATTGTGTATATTTGTAGTGACATTGTAGGATTTTCCCACAAGGTAACCCAGACACCACTTCATCTGAGAGCTCTGCTCTAAATATTGAAACTGGGTGAGGGACTGTAAATTTCCATTGTGGCAACTGATGCTGGCCTTCTAAGCTCTTGTTTTTTTTTTTTTTTTTTTTTTTTTTTTTTTTTTTTTTTTTTTTTTAAAAAACAAAATCTTTTGGTGATTTTTTTT
>NW_016896599.1:0-864 GCF_001698545.2 Rhinopithecus bieti | reverse complement strand
GGTTCCATTCTCCCTGCCACACTCAGGTACACCAAAGAAACGTAGATTTGGTCTTTTCACATAGTCCCATATTTCTTGGAGGCTTTGTTCATTTTTTTTCACTCTTCTTCCTCTAATCTTGTCTTCTTGCTTTATTTCATTGAGTTGATATCAATCTCTAATATACTTTCTTCCACTTGATCGATTTGGCTATTGTTACTTGTGTATGCTTCAAGAAGCTCTCGTGCTGTGTTTTCAGCTCCATCAGGTCATTTATATTTTCTCTAAACTGTTTATTTTGGTTAACAAATCATCAAACCTTTTTTCAAGGTTTTAGCTTCCTTGCATTGGGTTAGAACATGCTCCTTTAGCTTGGAGGAGTTTGTTATTACCCATCTTCTGAAGTGTACTGCTGTCAATTCATCAAACTCATTTTCTACCCACTTTTGTTCCCTTGCTGGTGAGGAGTTGTGATCCTTTGGAGAAGAAGAGGCATTCTGGTTTTGGAATTTTCAGCCCTTTTGCACTGGTTTCTCCCCATCTTCATGGATTTATCTACCTTTGGTCCTTGATGTTGGGGACCTTAGGATGGGGTCTCTGAGTGGACGTCCTCTTTGTTGATGCTGATACTATTCCTTTCTGTTTGTTTTCCTTCTAACAGTCAGACCTCTGCTACAGGTCTGCTGGAGTCTGCTGGAGGTCCACTCCAGACCCTGTTTGCTTGGGTATCACCAGCGGATACTGCAGAACAGCAAAGTTTGCTGCCTGTTCCTTCCTCTGGAAGCTTCATCCCAGAGGGTCACCCACCAGATGCCAGTCAGAGCTCTTCTGTATGAGGTGTCTGTCAGCTCCTACTGGGAGGTGTCTGCTAGTCAGGATACACAG
>NW_016896598.1:0-246 GCF_001698545.2 Rhinopithecus bieti | reverse complement strand
ACACACACTCCCCTCACACACACCCATGCACATATACACAGACACCCCTCACACACACCACACACACCCCTCACACCCCATACACAAATACACCACACACACACCCCACATACACCCCTCACACCCCACACATACAGACACCACACACACACAGACACCACACACACACACCCCTCACATACACCACACACATACACCCATCACACATACACATACATACAGCCCACACATCCCACACATACAGAC
>NW_016896597.1:0-243 GCF_001698545.2 Rhinopithecus bieti | reverse complement strand
TGCCACACATCTACAACCATCTGATCTTTGACAAACCTGTCAAAACAAGCAATGGGGAAAGGATTCCCTATTTAATAAATGGTGTTGGGAAAACTGGCTAGCCATATGCAGAAAACTGAAACTGGACCCCTTCCTTATACTTCATACAAAATATAAAACCGTAGAAGAAAACCTAGGCAATACCATTCAGGACATAGGCGTGGCAAAGACTTCATGACTAACACACCAAAAGCAATGGCAACA
>NW_016896596.1:0-246 GCF_001698545.2 Rhinopithecus bieti | reverse complement strand
AAGCTGCTCAATCCAAAGAATGTTTTAACGGTATGAAACGAATACACACATCACAAAGCAGTTGCTCGGAACGTTTCTCTGCAGGTTTCATCAGAAGACGTTTCATCACTCACCTCAAGCCTTCGGGCGTCACTGAATATCCCTTCACAGATTCTTCAAAGACAGATTTTCGAAACTGGGCAACATATAGTAAGCATTAACTCTGTGAAATGAATGCACATATCAGAGAGCAGATTCTTGGAATGC
>NW_016896595.1:0-1841 GCF_001698545.2 Rhinopithecus bieti | reverse complement strand
AAATAGCCTAAAACATTTTAAAAATAATTTTTATTTTTGCATTTCTTTGATTTCCATTTTTATGAGAATATATTAAATTGTGTATACTTTCAATACAGTTATATTCGTTTAATCCTTTAAGTAACTGCTGTCATTGGAACATAAATTATTAGATGACTATAACAGCATAGTGATTTTATTAAGATGAAAACAGGAAAACAATTTTATAGGCTTTTATTACTGTACATCCCTGACCCAGAAATGGAATAGCTGGATATAGCTGGATGCTCTCTTTTGCATCATCTGGCAGCTGGCTACAAGGGATCCAATAGAGAACACTGAGGCCCTGGGGATAATGGAACCATGATTTTTTTCTTGGCCATGGGGAGCAGAACCACCCTCCCACCCTCATCCCTGCATTGGAATGTGACATGAGCGAGAAATAAACTTTTATTATATTGTATCACTAACATTACCATTGTTTGTTACAGCAGTTAATCTCCTATCGGAGCAAGTTGTACCTCATCTCCTGTGATTTTCTTAGCTGATCATTTTGGCTAATATAGATTATATATCCATATGTAGATAAAATAGATTGTACATATAGATTAAAACTTGGGTGAACACCTGTGAGGGTGTGCCAGGACTATTAGGATTCTCTGTGCTAGGATATTAGGTCACTTACCTCCATGGATATCTGTCTATGCAGAAATCAATGGAAGATGACAGGTCTTGGGGTGGAGCAAAATGTAACGAAAAGTTGTCAAATATTCACTTGGCAGATGAGGAAATTGAAGGTGATAAAAGTAGGTCAGGAAGATATCTGCCTTGGACTAGCAGTGATGGTAAGAAAAAAAAAGTTAAAAAAAATGAAAAAATAGCTTAAAATGGTAGAATGTCAACAACTTTATAGGGTTCAACATAATATGATAGTATCAGTAGGACACAGACTTAATAAGGTCAATTTATTATGTTGTGTAATAAGAAGTCCCAAGGGAGCACAGCTCCAGTCTTGGTTAATTCAGTGACTCACTACCACATCATCAGCAACCCAGATTCTCTCTCTCTTTCCTTTCACCACCCTCAGCATGTGAGCTAGTTTTGGGCCAGCCAGCTTCACTCATGGACTCAAGATGATGGTTTTAATCATCTTGTGAATGATTTAGCCATGACAACATCTAACAGGAGACAGAAAATTTCTTCCTGTGCCTCATGTTTTAATCAGTGAGGAAGCCTTTCCTAGAAGCTACCGAAGAGGCTCCTTCCACATCCCACCGGCCATGGTTGAGCCACATGACTTTTCCATCACCCCATCACCGTCACTTGCAAGGGAATGTGATTCACACGGTTGCCTTGGGCCAGTGGCTCACAGTCCCGACAGCCCATCAGAATCACCTGGGTCGCTTTCAAAACATTCTCCCAAGGTGAGAACAATGAAATATGGATCTCTGTGGTGAAGCCTGGGCTTTGGCATCTTAAATACTTAAAATACACAGCCAGAGTTGAGAACAACTGCGATCGGTTAATCATTCACAGAAAGCAGAGGTAGACACTGGAACAAAGTCAGAGTAGGAATGACTACTGGGTGACAACTAACTGTCTGCTGAAGTTATTAATGTTTAATTTTCAAGGAAGATATAAGAATATTCTGCTTTTAAAAAAATTGAAAATCATTTCCCATTAATCCTTCCCCAGGATAACCTCTCTTACACATTCATTATATATTGTTTTCCATCTTTTCCGTGCTTTTACATACCTATATATGTACTCATAGAAAATATATATTATATGTGTGTAATTTCAAAATGTCTTACTACACAGAACACATCATTCTGAAATGCAGTGTGATTTAACCAAGTATA
>NW_016896594.1:0-894 GCF_001698545.2 Rhinopithecus bieti | reverse complement strand
TTCCAACCCCAGAGCAGGTGTACAGAAGGATGGGGAGGAAGTTTCCTCTCAGGTATCTTCCTTTGTCAACAACAACAACAACAACAAAACTATGTGTTCAACAAGTTGCTGATGTGCCTTTAAATATTCTGTTATATCAGAACCATTCATATAATTTAAGGCAACGGGAACTATTTTCTAAAGTGGGATTCCAGGACTCTAAATATCTTAATAGTGATTATATAAAGGATAGGAATAGTTTTACTAATTGAGTGGATACAGAATTGTGGGAGCCACTGTATTCCTACGAATAAAAGTCAGATTTCAGTGTTAAGTAATGTTGCCTACATTGCGCATTTGACAGGGCAGTGATGGATCTGAGAGTGTGGCAGGTGCACAGACCCAGTGAGTGAGAAACCAGTATGTGAAGATGAGGATCTATGGATATGAACTGAAAGTACATAAAACTTCATGAAATTATAGTAAATGGAGTAGGAAATGAAACCCAGACTCATTCAAAACACAAATTCCTTGCCAGTTATTTTGGAGTAGTGAATTCACAAAGAACTCCAAAGTTCTCTTCCATCTTTTGGTTCCTATTGTCCATGAGATGAGAAAAT
Source organism: Rhinopithecus bieti (assembly GCF_001698545.2). Taxonomy (NCBI): domain Eukaryota; kingdom Metazoa; phylum Chordata; class Mammalia; order Primates; family Cercopithecidae; genus Rhinopithecus; species Rhinopithecus bieti. Next base: position 295 of record NW_016896594.1, on the reverse strand, counting down.
CAACTCTAATTATGAATCACAGGGCAAATCTGTAAACCAATGGTGGTTCTGTTGAAGATCCGGATGGATCAGGAAGCCAGGCAGGTGCTGGAGACACTGTCTCAGGAGCGCCCAGCAGATCTCAGAAGGACCTGCTGGACACTCACGTGGGACATCAGCACTCACTTTCTCAGAGTCACCAATGAGCTGTGGCTGGTGCCTGACGGGACCAGGATGGGGTCACAGCACCTGGTCAGTGTCATGAAGGGTGATGGTTCCAGAAATCATCCATGTAGTCTCCATGCTAATGAAATGC
>NW_016896593.1:0-438 GCF_001698545.2 Rhinopithecus bieti | reverse complement strand
GGGTTCACAGTGAGGAGCATGTCCTCTGGGTGCTTGTTTTCAGTGAAAGGATGTCTGGCCACAAAATTTTGTAAACGGAGAAGGGCATCCATTTCTTCAAGCAGGATTAGGGCTTGGACCATCAGCATCCCACTCACGTAAGGCTGATGTGTCATTCATCTCCAGTTTCTTATCCTAGATCAGGTTTTGAGCTATGAAATGCTCTGTCTCCTGAATATACAAATAACCTGAGATCCACGGAGGTAAATATGGACATGTCTGGGCCCTGAGAGCATCACCCAATAACCACATCCCTCCCCAGAGAAGCCCCTGAGATCACAGCTCCTCAGTATGGACCGGACCTGGAGGATCCTCTTCTTGGTGGCAGCAGCCACAGGTAAGGGGTTCCCAAGTCCCAGTGATGAGAAGGGGATTGAGTTCAGTCAAGTGGGCTTTCAT
>NW_016896592.1:0-860 GCF_001698545.2 Rhinopithecus bieti | reverse complement strand
AGGCATCATGCTACCTGACTTCAAACTATACTACAAGGCTATGGTAACTAAATCAGCATGATACTGGTACTGAAACAGAGACATAGACCAATGGAACAGAACAGAGACCTCAGAAATAACACCACACACCTACAACCATCTGATCTTTGATAAACCTGACAAAACAAGCAATGGGGAAAGGATTCCCTATTTAATAAATGGTGTTGGAAGAACTGGCTAGCTATATGCATAAAACTGAAACTGGACCCCTTCCTTACATCTTACACAAAATTAACTCAAGATGGATTAAAGACTTAAACATAAGACCTAAAACCATAAAACCCTGGAAGAAAACCTAGGCAATACTATTCAGGCCATAGGCATGGGCAAAGACTTCATGACTAAAACACCAAAAGCAATGGCAACAAAACCAAAATTGACAAATGGGATCTAATTAAACTAAAGAGCTCCTGCAAAACCAAAGAAACTATCATGAGACTGAACAGGCAACCTACAGAATGGGAGAAAACTTTTGCAATCTGTCCTTGTGACAAAGGGCTAAGATCCAGAATCTACAAAGAACTTAAAACAAATTTACAAGAAAAAAACAACCCCATCAAAAGTAGGCCAAGGATATGAACAGACACTTCTCAAAAGAAGACATTCATGCAGCTAACAAACATATTAAAAAAAGCTCATCATCACTGGTCATTAGAGAAATGCAAATCAACACCACAATGAGATACCATCTCATGCCATTTCCATAGAATGGAAATCATTAAAAGTCAGAAAACAACAGATGCTGGAGAGGACGTGGAGAAATAGGAATGCTTTTACATTGTCGTGGGAGTGTAAATTAGTTCAACCATTGTGGAAGACAG
>NW_016896591.1:0-1011 GCF_001698545.2 Rhinopithecus bieti | reverse complement strand
CCCACAGGACACAGGTGTGCAGCCCGTTCCTACCGAGAGAGGACAGCCAGGCTGACCAGCAAATCTGGTACAGGCCTGTGAATACCGACGATGCCATCTCCTCAGACCAGGAGAGACTTCATCTCCTGTTTCCCAAGTGTGTCATCAACACCATGACCTTCCTGCCTGCCCCACCCCCCACATCCCTGCAGCAGAAGGTGGGTCAAGAGAGTAGGTGTGCCCCAAAGGGGCTTCCAGAAAGTTCCTCAGTGACTTAGCCACTGAATATGTAGATTTCTGTTTGCGAACCAAACAGCTCAATGTTATCTGGGAGGTACAGACGAGGCCCTAAAACACCATACACAGAAGCAAATACGAGCCTGAGGGACAGGGCAGGAGAAACAGACCCACCTTCTCCCAGGCCCGCTCCTCCCTGCACCCAACCCCTCGGTCCATGACATCACTGTCCAGTCATTGCCAGTGGGAACTTTCTCTTCCTATTCCAGAGGCTCCTCCCTGATGCCAGCCAAGGCTCCCACGCCTGCAATAGCCTCATGGGTCTCCCAGCTCCACTGACTCAGCTCCGACACCCCAACCCATGATCCTTCCCTATGCGAGAACCGATGAACTCAAAGCCTGGCAGGGTTCACCACCTCCTAGGAAGACACGGCCGTGCCTAGGCCATCAGGCCAGCATGTCGGTCTTGGTCCCAGGCCTCACTCCGCTGCCCGTCTGTCTCCAAGCAGCCAATATGTCTGTGCTCCTGCTCACTGGGCACGCCAGCCTTGCCCTGCACCTCTGCTGGCCGACAGGACCCTCTGATGAGCCTCAGCCGCTCCTAGCACCATGACCCTCTCCTCGTGCAGGCGCACAGCCTTTGGGACTGCCTGGTGTGGCCCTTAGCACATCCTTCCAGAGCCCTTGCCTGTCTGTCTCTGGGAGACAAAACTCAAGAGCCCAGCCGGGCCTTATTTCCCTTGTGTCCCAGGGCTGAGTTGCTTGATTCAACTGATGCTGGCTGAATCAATGGCA
>NW_016896590.1:0-242 GCF_001698545.2 Rhinopithecus bieti | reverse complement strand
GGGGGGGATTTTTTGGGCCAAGGGGTTTGGGTGGCCTTAAAAAAAAGGGGCCCCTTTTTTAAAAAAAAAAAAAAAAAAAAAAAAGGTAAATAAACCAGGCATGATGGTGTGCACCTGTGGTCCCAGCTACTCAGGAAGTTGAGGCAGGAGGATTCTTGAGCCCAGGAGAACAAGGCTGCAGTGAGCCATGTGCCAATGCACTACAGCCTGGACAACAGAGCAAGACCTTGTCTCAGTTAAAA
>NW_016896589.1:0-405 GCF_001698545.2 Rhinopithecus bieti | reverse complement strand
TCAATGACTGCAGTGTTTATGCCGTGAAGCAAGACACTTTTGTAGAACATTTGAGAATACATTAAACTTTCTAAATTATAAACATGACCATTCTACTCCTCCAATTAAACCTTTCAATGAAACAATATAGCATTGAGTGCAGGTTCCTATAAAGACTTTTACTTTCTACCCTAGGTTTCTAGTCTGCTTTCTTCCCACTGGCTGCCTCCCACTTTATGCTTTAGTCACTCCAAAATCTTGTTCTTGCTCACAAATCTATTGTGCAATCAGTGCCTTGTGATGTTTACATTCTCCTTCCCTTCTTTTCATATCCTCATCTGGATAACTCCAACTAATCACTCCAGCCTGATATAACACCTCATCCAGAAAGTCTTCCCTAACACTCCTTATACAGAATTATAGGCG
>NW_016896587.1:0-1681 GCF_001698545.2 Rhinopithecus bieti | reverse complement strand
TTGAGAAGTTTAAAAACATGAATCTAATTGTACGGTCCCCGGAGAAACCCATATCGAGCCACCCTATAAGAGGCCTGGAATCTCCCGATGATGATTTATTGCTAAATCCTAGTATTTTCAATACATTATAGTTTTAAATTGTGTTTAAATTGAGTGTAGAGGAGCAGAGGCCATTAGGAGATGCAGAAATGATGATTATATTTAAATATTCATGCACGCAGTACCTTATTATTGAATCTGAACACTAACAAAATCAATATTAAGTGCGGTTTGACATGAATTTATTTATGAATTTCGACTTTCTAAGTACTGTATTTTTTCACTCAAAATTGTGAGTATAATGTAGTAATGATATCAAAACACGGTGTCAGGGAGCATTAGCTGGGGAGGTTATAAACCTCTGGATTAGGGGCCCAAGATTGCCCTCAAAAGTGCTTAGTATACAAAACCCAATTCTTTTTTTTTTTTTCCCCTGTTTCTGAATTGTGCAGATCCACATACACTCCCGGAACGGGCGGGCGGGAGGATGGGGAGAGGAAGCGGGGCTGAGCTGTAGTAGCAGGCGCGGCAACAGGCACTCAGCTCCGTGGAGGCTGGGGTGCAGGGGAACCAGGGTTCTCCGCCTGGCCCTCCCCTGAGCTCTACGCCCCAGAAGCAGCCCCTCTGGCTACGGGCTCCCTGAGGATCTGGGGTTCAGACTCCCTCGAGGGGCACACTGTGGGTGTGGGGAGAGCCAGGGGTGTCTTTACATCCCAGACTGGGTGCTGGGGCAGGGTGAAAGCTGGAGGCGTCTGGCCCCAGGAAACCAAGGCAGAAGGAGATAGAAAGAAAGCCTTTGCCCCAGATTCTGGGTCCTGGCACCGAGTGGGTGCCCAGGGCAGAAAGCTTGGGCCACTGCTTCCTCCTCAGCCCACCGGGACCTCCTGCCCCAATGCTGGCAATGATGTTGGTGAAGATGAGGAGGGCATCCTTCCTCCCTCTCCCTGAGCCCACTGGGGTGGGAGGAAGGGGCCTGGTCCTCTCCATCCAAAGCTTCTCCTTCGTAGTATTGCCTGGAACCCTTCCCCACCTGCCGCCCCGTGCCACCCCTGCCCAGGAGGCTGCCAACAGCTTCAGGGTTTCCCTCCCTCCCCTCCAGAGAATCGATGTCTGTGTGCTGGCAGGGGCAGCCCCAAGCCCGGCATAGCCACAGCCTGCAGTGGCCTCTGTGCCCCAGGAACCACGCTGCTGTGCACAGTTCACATACACCAGGATCCCACAGAGCCCCATGTAGACAGACAGAATGACACACTCATAGACAGAGCATGGAAATGAATTAGAGGCCAACTAGGAGGAGACCCCACTTTTCAGATGGAAAGTAATTCCCTTATAATGCAGGCTTTTGGAAACAGGTAACCTACATTCCCCAACGGGAAAGAACTGGACGTCGCTGCTGGTCCCTGACTTAGGCAGATGACACCCAGCCCACTCCACACTGTGACAGAAACCTGACCCTGACCGTCAGTGGCCCCAGGACACTCTAGATAGACTCATAGCTCTGCATGCATAAATCCATGAGCGCCCACTGCCCAGTACTCACCACACCCTGCTTCTAGGGCACCCACCAACACCTTAGCACCCAGGCTCACACCCCAATAGCCACCACTCTCCCATTCTCCCACAGAAACAGTCACACTGGTAG
>NW_016896586.1:0-308 GCF_001698545.2 Rhinopithecus bieti | reverse complement strand
ATTTTATGGGGTTTTTTTTTTTTTTTTTTTTTTTTTTTTTTACAGAGTCTCACTCTGTTGCCCAGGCTGGAGTACAGTGGCACAATCTCAGCTCGCTGCAACCTCCACCTCCTGGGTTCAAGAGATTCTCTCACCTCAGCCTCCCAAGGAGCTGGGAGCACAGGCATGTACCACTACACCTGGATAATTTTGTATTTTAGTAGAGATAGGCTTTTGCCATGTTGGCCAGGCTAGTCTCAAACTGGTGGACTCAAGTGATCAGCCCACCTCAGTCTCCCAAAGTGCTGGGATTACAGGTGTGAGCCACA
>NW_016896585.1:0-280 GCF_001698545.2 Rhinopithecus bieti | reverse complement strand
CCTCGGCCTCCCAAAGTGCTGGGATTACAGGCGTGAGCCACCCCGTCCGGCCAAAATAGAAATTTCAAAACCAATGAACTAAAGAAAAGGAAGGCCCTGGCTGGTGGCAGGTGCCTGTAGTCCCAGCTACTCGGGAGGCTGAGGCAGGAGAATGGTGTGAGCTTGGGAGGCAGAGCTTGCAGTGAGCCGAGATCACATCACTGCACTCCAGCCTGGGCGACAGAGCGAGACTCCATCAGAAAAGAAAGAAAGAAAGAGAAAGAAAGAAAGAAAGAAAAGA
>NW_016896584.1:0-441 GCF_001698545.2 Rhinopithecus bieti | reverse complement strand
TGAGGCCAATTCTCTCAATGACTGCAGTGTTTATGCCGTGAAGCAAGACACTTTTGTAGAACATTTGAGAATACATTAAACTTTCTAAATTATAAACATGACCATTCTACTCCTCCAATTAAACCTTTCAATGAAACAATATAGCATTGAGTGCAGGTTCCTATAAAGACTTTTACTTTCTACCCTAGGTTTCTAGTCTGCTTTCTTCCCACTGGCTGCCTCCCACTTTATGCTTTAGTCACTCCAAAATCTTGTTCTTGCTCACAAATCTATTGTGCAATCAGTGCCTTGTGATGTTCTGTGCATTTCCCCATCTATATTACATTCTCCTTCCCTTCTTTTCATATCCTCATCTGGATAACTCCAACTAATCACTCCAGCCTGAGATAACACCTCATCCAGAAAGTCTTCCCTAACACTCCTTATACAGAATTATAGGCC
>NW_016896583.1:0-863 GCF_001698545.2 Rhinopithecus bieti | reverse complement strand
AGCAACTTCAGCAGTCTCAGGATACAAAATCAGTGTGCAAACATCACAACCATTCCTATACAACAATAACAAACAGGGAGCCAAATCATGAGTGAACTCCCATTCACAATTGCTACAAAGAGAATAAAATAACTAGGAATCCAACTTACAAGGGATGCAAAGGACCTCTTCAAGGAGAACTACACACCACTGCTCAATGAAATAAAAGAGGACACAAACAAATGGAAGAACATTCCATGCTCATGGAGAGCAAGAATCAATATTGTGGAAATGGTCATATTGCCTAAGATAATTTACAGATTTAGTGCCATCCCCATCAAGCTACCAATGGCATTCTTCAGAGAATTGGAAAAAAAAATACTTTAAAGTTCATATGGAACCAAGAAAGAGCCCACAGTACCAAGACAATCCTAAGCAAAATAACAAAGCTGGAGGCATCATGCTACCTGACTGCAAACTATACTACAAAGTTACAGTAACCAAAACAGCATGATACTAGTATCAAAACAGATATATCGACCAATGGAGCAGAACGGAGACCTCAGAAATAACACCACACAACTACAACCATCTGATCTTTGACAAACCTGACAAAACAAGAAATGGGGAAAGGATTCCCTATTTAATAAATGGTGCTGGGAAAATTGGCTAGTCATATGTAGAAACCTGAAACTGGATCCCTTCCTTACACCTTATACACAAATTAATTCAAGATGGATTAAAGGCTTAAATGTAAGACCTAAAACCATAAAACCCTATAAGACAACTTAGGCAATACCATTCAGGACATGGGCATGAGCAAGGACTTCATGACTAAAACACCAAAAGCAATGGCAATAAAAGCTAAAATAGACAAATAGGAT
>NW_016896582.1:0-302 GCF_001698545.2 Rhinopithecus bieti | reverse complement strand
TTTTTTTTTTTTTTTTTTTTGAGACGGAGTCTCGCTCTGTCGCCCAGGCTGGAGTGCAGTGGCCGGATCTCAGCTCACTGCAAGCTCCGCCTCCCGGGTTCACGCCATTCTCCTGCCTCAGCCTCCCGAGTAGCTGGGACCACAGGCGCCCGCCACCTCGCCCGGCTAGTTTTTTGTATTTTTTAGTAGAGACGGGGTTTCACCGTGTTAGCCAGGATGGTCTCGATCGCCTGACCTCGTGATCCGCCCATCTTGGCCTCCCAAAGTGCTGGGATTACAGGCTTGAGCCACCGCGCCCGGCC
>NW_016896581.1:0-1318 GCF_001698545.2 Rhinopithecus bieti | reverse complement strand
AATTGCTGAATTTCTAATAAGCTCATCAGTATGCCAATGATTTTGGCCCAAAAGATTATTTGGTCAAACATCCAGTAATTGAATGAGCCTGTGTTTTCTCAATTTTCTAGTTTGTAGACAAAGATGAGAGCCTTCATTTTCCAAAACAGACAAATGCAAAGGAAACCTAAGAAAGAAGGGCAGCTGCCAGATTAAAATGTGTTGGTTTGTTCACATCAGCTGCATAAAGATACTTAATAATGAAGAGAGGCCAGGTGCGGTGGCTCACGCCTGTAATCCCAGCACTTTGGGAGGCCGAGGCAGGCAGATCACGAGGTCAGGAGATCGAGACCATCCTGGCTAACCCAGTGAAACCCCGTCCCTACTAAAATGCAAAACATTAGCCGGGTGTGGCGGCGGGTGCCTGCAGTCCCAGCTACTTGGGAGGCTGAGGCAGGAGAATGGTGTGAACCCAGGAGGTGGAGCTTGCAGTGAGCAGAGATTGCCGCCACTGCACTCCAGCTTGGGCTTGGGCCACTGAGGGAGACTCCGTCTCAAAAAAATAATAATTATTATGAGAAAATAATTCTATAGTGAAAAAATGTGTCAGAGACCTTATCAACTAAGTGATTTATTAACATCAACTACACTAGAACAAACTTTTAGAATGCCCTGATGCACCCAGAAGGACACAGCATTCCTGCTGAGATATTGCCCCCCGAAAGGTAAATTATAGTGTGAATTTGACCATAAGGAAACATTAGTTTTATGGAAAGTTCAAGATAGAGATATCTCCCATGTGCTGTAATGTTTAATAGTGATTTTAAGTAGTCTTTCTTTAGCACTGTAGAGAGCAGGTATCTCCTAACAATTCTTTTAGAATTTTCTGGGTAACAAATACCAAACTGCTTCAATGAGTGTTTTCTGAATCCTGTACTGCATAGACATAAAAAAGAACACAGATGAAACCTCAACATTACATGTTCTCTGTCTTCACTAAAACACCAGGTTTTCCCCAATGGGAATTTTGAGTATCTACACCTTCCCATGTTCAACAGCCACAAAGGGACATTTTAATATTGCAGACTATAAATTCACAGTGATATTTCACATGGCATATAAGAAGCCGTAATATGGAGAAGGCTCTGGTATATAGAAAATAAATATTTTCAGAGACTTTGATTATTGTAAGAATTTTTTAAAGTAGTTAAGAAAACTCATTAGGGAGGAAAACACAAGTAGAGAAGTACAGGTTTGCAAGTACTAAATGCATGTTTCCTGGAAGCAGAGTGGACACAAATCTTGATCTGAGACATGTTTAGATGAAAAGAAAAGGCCA
>NW_016896580.1:0-683 GCF_001698545.2 Rhinopithecus bieti | reverse complement strand
ATTGTGGAGTGAGCCCCTCTTCTCTGAATATTTTATGCACTGTTTCATTGTTTATTAACTATTAACTACAGGCCATAATATGTGGGGTTTAACACAGATGCATAAAGGGAGCACAAATAATCCCAGTGCCATGAGTCTTATCCTGCAGAGAACTTTAGTTAAGAATTTGGGTGCTAAAGCCCCATGACTTTCTGTTTAAATTTAAATTCTGTCACTAATTCAGTACCCTGAGAAAATTGACTTATTTTATACTCAGCATTCTAATCTTTAAAATTTATGAAAAGATCTATGTTGGCCACATAGTATTATTTTGAATATTTAATGAGATAAACAGTACATTTCAGGTGTAGATTAATTATTCAATAAAATAGCAACTAATAGTATCAATCTTATATGTGAATTTTGTTATTGAAAAAATATGAGAAAATTTTAAATTTACATTGTATTCAGGCCTTAAATTGCCCACCAACCTTGAATTTTAATTTTACAATTATCTTTTGATGATCATTAGAAGACTTAATAAGGATCATTGTAACCCAAAACACTCGTCGAAAACTACCCAAAAGCGACATCCTACTGAGACTACTTTTGTATTTGGCTTCCTTTGATATGTCATTAGTGCTAAAGAACAAACAAACAAAAAAGACCAAAACCCTCTAACATATGAACATAGTTTTACTACC
>NW_016896579.1:0-674 GCF_001698545.2 Rhinopithecus bieti | reverse complement strand
GTTGTGGAGTGAGCCCCTCTTCTCTGAGTATTTTATGCACAATTTAAATTGTTTATTAACCATTAACTATAGGCTGTAATATGTGTGGGTTAACACAGATGCATAAAGGGAGCACAAATAATCCCAGTGTCATGAGTCTTTTCCTGCAGAGAACTTTGGTTAAGAATTTGGTTGCTAAAGCCTTGTGATTTTGTATTTAAACTTAAATTATGTCACTAATTCAGTAGCCTGAGAAAAGTGACTTATTTTAGCCTCAGCATTCCAACCTTCAAAATGTATAGAAAAGACCTATGTTGGCCACATAGTATTATTTTGAATATTTAATAAGATAATACATTTCAGGTGTATATTAATTACTTGATAAAATAGCAACTAATAGTATCAATCTTATTGTGAATTTTGTTATTAAAAAAAAGAGAAAATTTTAAATTTAAATTGTACTTCAGGCCTTAAAATGCCTACCAACCTTGAATTTTAATTTTACAATTATCTGCTGATGATCATTAGACTTAGTAAGAATCATAGTAACCCAAAACACTCGTTGAAAACTACCCAAAGCCACATCCTACTGAGAATAATTTTGTATTGTCTTCCTTTAATAGGTCATTAGTGTTAAAAAAACAAAACAAAACAAAACAAAAAACCCTCTAACATATGAACATAGTTTTACTACT
>NW_016896578.1:0-362 GCF_001698545.2 Rhinopithecus bieti | reverse complement strand
TAATAATAATAATAATAATAATAATAATGGTTCTTCCTGGGTGTTAAACTCTAAATCTTTGGAGTTTCCCCAGTGATAGGACAGGAGTGTCTTTGTTATTCATGGTGGCCCCGGACTACATCTGAGTTTATGCTAACAAGATAACTCAGATGGAGGACGCCTGGAAAGACCAACTCTGTGATTAGAGAGGAGGGGTTTCTAGCCAGCCCGACCTCTAGGGAGTAAAGGTAGCTAGACTGAATTTGATCATATTCAATAACGCGCCAGTAATTCAGTCCATCATTCCTATGTCATGAAACCCCAATAAAACTCTAGACACAGGCTGAGCAAGCTTCCTGGTCGGTAAACACAACAGCATGCAT
>NW_016896577.1:0-1328 GCF_001698545.2 Rhinopithecus bieti | reverse complement strand
TATTACACTGAAATAATTTGATTATTTAATTTAAATAATATAATTTGAATTATATAATGGATATACTAAACAGCTCGTATGACCCATACATTTAGTTCAAGATGAAAAGTATTTTCTATACATCTAACATGCACTCACCTAACATTTATGGAGCACTTCTTATGTGCCAAGCTCTGTGCTAAGTGCTGCTAAGTGCTTCACATAATGTGTTGTTAACTGAGGATAGACTGTGACATCAAGTGCAGGTAGAAGTGTAGAAGGCATGGATGGACTCAAGTGTGCTGCAAATACCACTTCATTTTTTATAATAATGTAATTTCTGCTTCTTAGTCTCCATTTTAGAGGAATGATCGAAATTTAAACTCTCATTTTCAATGTTCTCTACCCTATAGAATTTGTGCTACACTTTTAGGATCTCACACTACACTAATATTTTAGGGGAGAGATTTTGGTCTTCAGATACCTGACCATACAGTTACCACAGAGATGACCATTATCTCAGCCTGAATGAGTCCATCAGGTATAGGGATACACAGTTGATTTTGTGCCAAACCTAGATATAGGAATCTTTACTGAGGCTTAACTTCTTGTGTCAAGTGTCTAATTCACACTCCACAGCCATTCCCCTCCAGGACTTGTTATCTCTTTGACGTTGCTTACAGGAAGTAGCGCTCAGAGAACATCAGGCATTTTCCTCTCTCTTCCACCACACCTTGGAAGTTTTGTTTGTATGTTCTTGTTTCTGCATTTGAATGTGTATGGTCAGACTTCAGAGGAACCCAGGAATCTCATTTATTCAGTACAATATAGTGGCCAGGTGCTCAGGCCCTATTATCAGAGAGATCTCAGTTCAACTTCCCAATTCCACCATTTACTGACCATATGACTTTAGGAACATTATCTCACCTATCTGAGTCTGTATCCCCATCTTTAAATCGTAAATGTTAAAGATGCCTATCATAGTAATATTGTGAGGATAAAATGAAATAATACACATATACAAAAAAAGCCTATTAATGTTAAATAAATGGTAGCTGTTTTAGGAAATATGAAGTAACTCACCTCAAAAGATTGAGAGCCTCAAAAAAATACACTCTATATGATTTTACTAATGACTTTGAAGGACTCTAACAAGTGGAAGCACTATTGAAAGTAAGTTGAAGGCCTGAGTCCTTTTACATTACTTTAAAATTAGTCTTATTAAAATGGTACAAATGAGTTGATGCTCTTCCCTAGGTGATATATTCTGCCTTCTGATTGGTCTAGATCTGCCTGGCTGATGAAAAAAATCTTTAATGAGATTGAAACCCCTCTGGTCTTTTAGACGG
>NW_016896576.1:0-280 GCF_001698545.2 Rhinopithecus bieti | reverse complement strand
TGGCCGGGCGCGGTGGCTCAAGCCTGTAATCCCAGCACTTTGGGAGGCCGAGACGGGCAGATCACGAGGTCAGGAGATCGAGACCATCCTGGCTAACACAGTGAAACCCCGTCTCTACTAAAAAATAAAAAAAAAAACTAGCCGGGCAAGGTGGCGGGCGCCTGTAGTCCCAGCTACTCGGAGGCTGAGGCAGGAGAATGGCATAAACCCGGGAGGTGGAGCTTGCAGTGAGCTGAGAACCGGCCACTGCACTCCAGCCCGGGCGACAGAGCGAGACTCC
>NW_016896575.1:0-385 GCF_001698545.2 Rhinopithecus bieti | reverse complement strand
TGGCCTTTATTATGTTGAGGTACTTTCTATTTTACTTTGTTGATTATTTTATCGTGAAAGCCTCCTGAATTTTCCATGCATTGGATATTTGAATTTCCTATTTCTTTGATAGTAAGTAAGGTGAATAGTGATTGTTGTTTCAGTTCTCTCTCTTAACCTTAAATATGTTACCTTTTCCTTCAATTGCCAGAACTGCCTGTTACTAAATCTCCATCTCTGGTCTCCTCTCTCCCTTGCAGGCTTCTCTCTAGGCTCCACAGTGCAGTCTCACACTAAAGGAATCTGGATGTGGTGTGTGCCCCATCCCAAGAAGCCAGGCCACATCCTAGTTCTGCTGGACACTGAGGGTCTGGGAGATGTAGAGAAGGTGAGACTCAAGGATCCA
>NW_016896574.1:0-278 GCF_001698545.2 Rhinopithecus bieti | reverse complement strand
GTGTAAGCTTCACTGCATGAAGAAATATCCCAATGTAGGTTTCTAGAAAACACTGCTAGCAAACGGATCAATGGAAAGGAAAGTGTAACTCTATGAGTTGCATTCACATGTCATAGTTCAGTGTCTCTGAACGCTTCTTTCAGTTTTATCTTAGGATATTTCCTTTTCACCTTAGTCCTCAAAGCGCTCCCAAATACCACTTTGCAGATTCCACGACAACAGTGTCAGCAAACTGCTTCATGAAGACTAGGTTGTAACTCTGTGAGATGAATTCACAT
>NW_016896573.1:0-1584 GCF_001698545.2 Rhinopithecus bieti | reverse complement strand
GAAATAACAGCTTTCCCAGATAAACAAATGCTGAGAGATTTCATCAACACCAGACCTGTCTTACAAGAAATGCTAAAGGGAGTACTTTAATCAGAAAGTTAAAAAAAAAAAAAAAAAAATGAATGAGCAATAAGTAATCACCTGAAGGTACAAAACTTACTGGTAATAGAAAGTATGCAGAAAACATAAAATATTATAACACTGTAACTGTGGTATGTAAACTGCTTTTATCTCAACTAGAAAGACTAGATGATGAACCAATCAAAATAATAACTACAAGAGTTTATCAAAACTTAGTAAAACTAATATAAATAGAAAAGAACAAAATGATTAAAACTGGATTATGAAGGTAAGGTGTAGAGGTGTATTTGCTTTCTCTTTGTTTACGCAAATAGTGTTAAATTGTTATCAGGTTAAAATGATGGGTTATAAAACAGTACTTGCAAGCCTCATGGTAACCTCAAATCAAAAAATGTACACTGTAGACCCAAAAAAAAGAAAAGCAAGAAACTATATCATATCACAAGAAAAAATCGCCTTCACTAAAGGCAGGAAAAAATGAAAGAAAGATGGGAACACAACAAAAGAATCAGAAAACAAAACAAAAGGGTAGGACTAAGTTGTTATTTATCAATAAAACATTGAAAGTAAATGTACTAAATTCCTCAAGGAAAAGACATAGACAGGCTGAATGGATAAAATGACAAGACCCATCGATCTGCAGCATATAAGAAACACATTTCACCTATAAAGACACATATTGAGAGGTTTCAAGATAGCCGAATAGGAACAGCTCCAGTCCACAGCTCCTAACGTGCATGATGCAGAAGATGGGTGATTTCTGCATTTCCAACTGAGGTACGGGGTTCATCTCACTGGGGCTTGTCAGACATTAGGTGTAGCCAATGGAGTGTGAGCCAAAGAAGGGTGGGGCATTGCCTCACCCAGGAAGTGCAAGGGGTCTGGGAATTTACTTTCCTAGCCAAGGGAAGCCATGACAGATGGTACCTGGAAATTTGGGACACTCTCATCCTAATACTGCACTTTTCCAATGGTCTTAGCAAACGGCAAACCAGGAGATTATGTCCCGCACCCAGTTCGGAGGGTCCCACGCCCATGGAGCCTCGCTCACTGCTAGCACAGCAGTCTGAGATCGAACTGCAAGGCAGCAAAGAGGCTGGGGAGGGGCGTCTGCCATTGCTGAGGTTTGATTAGGTAAACAAAGCTGCTGGGAAGCTGGGTGGAGCCCACCGCAGCTCAACAAGGCCTGCCTGCCTCTGTAGACTCCACCTCTGGGGCAGGGCATAGCTGAACAAAAGGCAGCAGAAACTTCTGCAGACTTAAACGTCCCTGTCTGACAGTTTTGAAGAGAGTAGTGGTTCTCCCAGCATGGAGTTTCAGATCTGAGAACGGACAGATTGCCTACTCAAGTGGGTCCCTGACCCCGAGTAGCCTAACTGGGAGACACCTCCCAGCAGGGGCCGACTGACACCTCATACAGCCGGGTGCCCTCTGAGACAAAGCTTCCAGAGGAACGATCATGTAGCAACATTTGCCGTTCTCCAATATTTGCTGTTCTGCAGA
>NW_016896572.1:0-1666 GCF_001698545.2 Rhinopithecus bieti | reverse complement strand
GCGGACCCAGGAGGGGCTGTAGCCCCGAAGACGCTCCTGCAGGGCTTAGGAGTGCCATTCCTGGCCCTGCTGCCCACAGGCATGCGAATCCTGGTCACTCTGCTGCTGGACACGCTGCCCATGCTCGGGAACGTCCTTCTGCTCTGCTTCTTCGTCTTCTTCATTTTCGGCATCGTTGGCGTCCAGCTCTGGGCTGGCCTCCTGCGGAACCGCTGCTTCCTGGACAGTGCCTTTGTCAGGTGCCCAGGCCCCACCCCTGTGAAGCCCTGCCCACCATGCATATATAACACACCATGTGACTCCACCCAACGCAGTTACCACCCCACGTGGCTCTGCCTATCATGCAGTCACCCGCCCTCCACCCCACCTTCGTCATGACTCTGTCCGCCGTGCAGTCATCTGTCTCTCCTGCACCCTCTCCCCTCGCCCCCCTCCCCCCCGTCATGGCTCTGCCCACCATGCAGTGATCCGTACCCCCCCATGGTTCTGCCCACTATATAGTCTCCACCCACCATGCAGTCACCTGTCCCTCCTGGAGCACCCTCTCCCCCCCGCCGCCCTTCCCCCCATCATGGCTCTGCCCACCATGCAGTCATCTGTCCCTTCCGCCCCCCCATGGTTCTGCCCACCATATAGTGTCCACCCACCATGCAGTCACCTGCACCCTCCCACCCCGTCATGGCTCCGCCCACCATGCAGTCACCACCTCACATTGGCTCCGCCCACTATGGAGTCCGTCACTGCCCCACGTGGCTCCGCCCACCATGCAATCAAGTCCCCGCCTCACATGGCTCCGCCCACCATGCAATCAAGTCCCCGCCTCACATGGCTCCGCCCATCATGCAGTCGCTGGCTCCCGGGAACTACACCATAGGCCCCGCCCCAGTGCTGCCTCTTCTCAGCCCGCAGGACACGTTAGTCCCCACACTCTGTCCCTTCTCTTCACCCCTCACCCCGGGGTCCTCTCATCCCTTACTCTGGAATCGCCTCTGCTCACCTCAGGGTTCTCTCAGCCGTTGCCCTGCAGTCACCTCTCCTCACCCAGGGAGCCCCTCAGCCCATGCCCCGGGGTCCCCTCAGCCCCTCTCTGGGATTTTCTCCACTCCCACTCTGGGGTCCCCTCCCCTCAGCCCTCACCCCAGGGTTCCCTGCCCTAGTCCCTTGCTCCTCCCCCCTCATCCCCTTCCAGGAGGAGCTGAGGTCTGAGCCTGGGTTTCTGGCTTCTGGGTCCTCCTCCCTGTTCTTTGTCAATTTTTTTGTCTATCCTTGTTCCTTTGTGTTTTGTCTCTCTATGGATTTGGGCTGAGGAGGGTGTGGTTTCTGCAGCACCACTGTGTCCTTGACTCTGGTTCTGGCTGTGTCCCCTGATCCTGGTCGTGACCCCGGTCCTATCACGCCCCCCGACCCTAAGTGTGCCTCCCTAACCGTGATTGGTCCCCTGGTCTTGACCCTGATCACGTCCCTGACCCTGATTGTGCCCCGACCCTGACCGTCCCTGACCCTAATTGTACCTCTTGGCCCTGGTTGTGCCCATCCCCAGGAACAACAACCTGACCTTCCTGCGGCCGTACTACCAGACGGAGGAGGGCGAGGAGAACCCGTTCATCTGCTCCTCGCGCCGAGACAACGGCATGCAGAAGTGCTCGCACATCCCCAGCCGCCGCGA
>NW_016896571.1:0-1547 GCF_001698545.2 Rhinopithecus bieti | reverse complement strand
CGTTGAATTACGTCAATCTATTCAAACTGTTCATTTTGTTGATAAACGGCAAAAAAATTCCACTTCGATGGGGAATTTTCAGTCAGATATTGATCAAAATTGGCCCACCAAGTTAATGACCTAAGACAAACTGTTACACGGATGGGAAATAGAATTATGGGTCTAGAACATACATTACAAACGCAATGTGTTTGGAATACTTCTAAATTTTGTATACTTCCATTCCAATAGAATGAGTGTGTTCACAATAGGGAATCAGTAAAACGCCATTTTCAAGGAAGTGAAGATAATTTATATTTAGATATAAGCAAGCTAAAAGAACAGATATTTGAGGTGTCTCAGGCACACTTAACTGCTTCACCTGTCGCTGAAGTTTTAGATGGTATTTCTGAGGGGTTATCGAATCTCAACCATATTCAATGTGTAAAATCCTTGGGAGGATCCACTATCATTAATTTTGTTCTGTGTAAAATTTATGCTATTGGTTTGTTGTTCATGTGTAAAATTGGAAAAAATATTCTGCAATCCAATCGTGATCAATGCCAAGCTATGATTGCTATGGTTCATTTAAATCAGAGAAAAGAGGGAGATGGAGGAAGACCCCATGAAACTATTGCAATGGAATAAAAGATGACAGGCTCCTGATTATTGTAAATACAAAATTGCATGCAGGATTGTGTAAAGAGAATACCAGGTTGGGCTACCACAATGAGTCAACAGTGCATGACGTGCTTCCCCTGCAGAGAGCCTATGAACGGATGTCCAGGAGGGAGGTTTCACATCACTGAGATTCCTCTCCCAGAAAAGCAGATGTTCATAGCTCTGGCAATGGAATGCGGCCCTTGTGGAGAGCCTACAAATGGATGCATGAGGGGCTCCCGTTCATATGGATAAGATAGGGCTATAAATGCCCTCCTCTTGCCATGGCTAGATATAACCTAAGTGTAGAAGACATAGGTACTACTCAGCCTTCTCTTAACTCAGTTCCACAGCTTCCAAGGGAGATTCTCCGGATTTTATCACCCATTTGCAAGATACAGCTCAAAAGGCTATTTGAGATTCTCATCCCTGAAAAGTGACTGTTCAGCTACTTGCTTACAAAATGAAAATGCTAATACAGAATGTCAGGCAGCAATTAGACCTATTAAGGGAGAGTCAGATCAAAAGACATGGGTTATGGAAAGACTGTGGTTTCTAATGGTTTTAAGGCAGCATTAGAAATTGCTGATGCACACACTGTATTTTAAATTCTTGTCTCTGTAGAATGTACTTCTGCATACTGATGTTATGTTAAAGAATTACTTCATTCCCATGTGACCATCTCACCTCATAATCAAATGATCCTAAATCCCTCACTATCCTACCCCTGCCCTCACTAAACTTAATAATAAATGCTGGCATGCCCAGTGCATTGGCAGCATCACAGGATCAGAAGGTGGTGATACGCCAGACCCAGCTTTCACTATCTTTTGTCTGTCCATTATTTCTTGATCTGGGGATCCACCTGGGGACAAAGAAAGATCCCCATTGCCTCGCAGAATGCTGGT